>NC_089747.1:39338320-39345820 GCF_040412425.1 Macrobrachium rosenbergii | reverse complement strand
CTTTGCCTCTCATATGGCGAGTGGACACGTCATGTCAGGGGAATGAGATCTTGGTGTTTTTTTTATTTTTTTTTTGGAGCCGACGGGGAGGGCAAATGGATGGGTATTTTTTTTGAGGCGTGATTGGAGGAAGATAGAAGAAGGATATAGATGTGTATGTATGAATGTATGAATTATGTATGTATGTAATACGTGTATATATATACATATATATATAATTTATATATATATATGTATATATATATATTTATATATTTATATTTATACATGTATATATACATATACATATACACATATGCATCTCCCAAATATGTATACAAACATACAAACATACACACCTCACAAACACAAACTTTCAACGAAAATGCACAACAAAATCAATCTATCTAAAACTGTACTCTGTGAGATTTCTGTACCCAGAATTCAGCTATTGTTCGGTAATGTACTTTCTCCTGAAATGCAGATCGAGTTAAATGTCATTATCTCTCTCTCTCTCTCTCTCTCTCTCTCTCTCTCTCTCTCTCTCTCTCTCTCTCTATATATATATATATATATATTATTTCAACTAGAATTTGGTTGGAAATACAATTCGAAATTAGCATAAACTTAACTAAAAATTTTACCGTTGACTTTGGAAGAATTTCGACATGACTTCATCTGGGAATGATGATGAAGTTTACTGAAATATAATGAGTGCATGTAATGAGAGCATGATATGATGAGAGTATAATATGATGAGTGTAATATAATGAGAGTGTACTATAATAAATGTATAATATGATAAGAGTATAATATAATGAGAACATAATATAATGAGAGTATAATATGATAAGAGTATAATATAACGAGAGTATAATATGATAAGAGTATAATATAATGAGAGTATAATGTAAGAGTATAATATTATGAGAATATAATATAATGAGAGTATAATATGACGAGAATACAATACAATCAGAGTATAATATGATGAGCGTACGATACAATGAGAACATAACATGATGAGAGTAAAATATAATGAGAGTATAATATAATGAGAGTACAATACAATGAGAGTATAATATGATAAGACTATAATACAATGAGAATATAATATAATGAGAGTAAAATATAATGAGAGTATGATATAATGAGAGTACAATACAATGATGGCAAAGTACAATAAGAGTATAATGTAGGATTGAAATATATTATCTCGACTCTCTCTTACATATCAGTGATTAAAAAAAATTGTTTTTACGTATAAAGAGGGAGGGGGGGGTTTAACTCCCCCCACGCCCCCTTTTCATCTGTGATTAACGGAACGCCAGCGGGCCACAATGAAGCCAGATGAACAGACGGGAAGGGAGTAAGTGCCGAAGCCAAAATGCTCAAACAGCTATGTATACATGAATACGAATGATATATATAATATATATATATATATATATATATATATATATATATATATATATATATATATATATATATATATATATATATATATAAGAAAGGTAAGGAGCAAAGAGAGAGAGAGAGAGAGAGAGAGAGAGAGAGAGAGAGAGAGAGAGAGAGAGCCCACGTGGATTCCTAGTTAGTCATCTTATTGATCCAGCCATGATACCCTCGACGGCCAAATACATGTATATACTGTGTATATATATGTATATATATATGTATATATGTATACATATATACATATACAGCATATCTATACATATATACATGTATACATATTCTCTCTCTCTTTCTCTCTGTTTTTCGCTTCTTATATACAAAAAGTAATTACATCACGTTCTTCTCCTTCATTTTACATTTCCCTAAGCTAACCAGTTTTGGGTCTTGGTCTCACCCACCGAGTAATGCCAGGAGCATGTATGTGTATATATATATACATATACATGCATACATATGATTTTGAATATGTATTTCATTCCCAAAGACCGACAGAGAACGAGCAAGGGGAGGAGAAAGTTCCACTTGCGTCTTCTTGCACAATACCTATCGATTTGCTCCTCTGCCATTTATCAATTATTCGTGTACTTTCTTCTTGGTCCTGTGCCTAACTCTCGGCTTCATTCCCCGACCGAAATTTCACTCGGGTGCTCCTTTTGTACGACATCACGACTAACTGAAAATCTCGACAGAACCCTAAGACGTGTTGCAGGTATTAGTAAGGAATGTAAATCCCTGCCCTTTCATCCAGTCATGGTTGTTTCATTGTGCAACTGCAAGAGGTTTTCCTCTTGTTACACCTTTCAAGCCTCCCTATCTCTCAATTTTCCTTCTAGCACTGAATGACCTAAGAGGTCCCAGCGGTTGGCCTCTTGGCTTAAATGTTGTATTCCAGTTTGAATTCAGGCACTTTGTCCATATTATCCATGTAGAATCTTTTCTGTCTCTTTATCTCTTCTCACCAGCCTATTATCTTCCAATCTCTCCACATGTATGAACCACCTCAAAGCACTCAGATCTTACTTTACTGCTTTGTATCTTCCCATTTCTTATCCTCTCAATTCTTCCTACTCTACAAATACCATGAATAAAATTAGCTCAATAATAATAATAATAATAATAATAATAATAATAATAATAATAATAATAATAATAATAATAATATTCTTTAGAAGCTTGAATATCAAGTAAGTGGCCTCTTTGGTGGGCTTGTTCCATATGAATAAGGTTAATTTCTGAATAATAATAATAATAATAATAATAATAATAATAATAATAATAATAATAATAATGATAATATTATTATTATTTGATGCCTGAATTTTAAGACAGTGGCCCTTTGGTGGGCTTGTTCCATACGAATAAGGTTCATCTCCTGAATAATAATAATAATAATAATAATAATAATAATAATAATAATAATAATAATAATAATAATATTTGGAAGCTGACTCCTAATTCATCACGGGAAGCTTTTTCCTCAAATCGATCAAATCTTTCAGGTATAGATTTGCTGTCAGACCTTGAATCATGTCCGCTACGGAGCAATTCAGATCTTACGAGACCTCTGTATAATCTTACTTTCGTGTTCAGTCGATTTCCAAATCTTATTCAGCTTTTGGTATATGCTGTGTATATGTATATATATGTATATATATATTTATTATATATTATATACATATGTATATATGTATATATATACATACAGATAAATTGATAGATTGACATACATATACATAAAATCCACACGCGTATCAAGGTGCCTCTTACTGTGTTACAAAGAGAGAGAGAGAGAGAGAGAGAGAGAGAGAGAGAGAGAGAGAGAGAGAGAGAGAGAGAGATGAACTATTGGTTTAAGGCCAATCGTCACCGGTCGGTGAATTATTTATCGAACTTATTGATCTCGGCGGACCAAAGTATAAGTCCCATTTCCTATGTATTGGGAAGTAAGATCCTATGTCCTTTGAGGTAAGAATGCTTATCTGGGTCGGGGGAGAGAGAGAGAGAGAGAGAGAGAGAGAGAGAGAGAGAGAGAGAGAGAGAGAGAGAGTTAGGTTACAGTACATCGATTTACTATGGATGAATTTTAAATGAATTTCATCCGGATATGCGCGCACGCAAACTCTCTCTCTCTCTCTCTCTCTCTCTGAATCTCTCTTTCTCTTTCTATCTCTCTCTCTTACTAAGTCTGTCTATCTCTCTCTCTCTCTCTCTTTCTCTCTATCTCTCTCTCAAAGTCTGTCTCTCTCTCTCTCTCTCTCTCTCTCGCGTAGATAGACTAAATCCACTTTATTTTCTAAGAGAGAGAGAGAGAGAGAGAGAAAGAGAGAGAGAAAGAGAGAGACTTGTTGGCGAAACTGGTAATAATATGAATGACAAGAATCTGATTACCACTTCCTAAAATAAAAATTTTTTTTAATCATGGGGCGGACGGGACTGGCATCCATATGCATATATCTACCCATTTCATAAAAAAAAATTGTAAGGGAACAAGGTTGACAAAGTACAGAAGTAAGGAGAGAATTCCGCATTCTGGAAGTGGATGGTTTGAAGAGAGAGTAGAATTACTTGTGATTTTCGTTGAATTTTAAAATAGTTATTTGCATCTGAATATATATATATATATATATATATATATATATATATATATATATATATATATATGTACATATATATATGTATATTTATGTATATATATGTATGTATATGTATATATACATACATACATACATCATAATCAAATCAAGTTTCTTTGAACATCCAAATGTGATGGCATAAGACCCACCTCTCTTCTACCAATTCAGTTGGACACACCTGAGTCAATTGGCCTGGTATCATCGAACCATCTCACCTGTCTTTTTTTAATCTCTCTGCCATGCATAAAGACTATCCTACTTTCTCTCTCTCTCTCTCTCTCTCTCTCTCTCTCTCTCTCCGGGAGAAACTCTCTCTCTTGTTACGAAGACAGCAAACTTGTCTGATAGTATATCTCTCTCTCTCTCTCTCTCTGGCTGTTTTCTCTCTTTATCCTTTTTGGTCCTCTCTCTCTCTCTCTCTCTCTCTCTCTTTCTTGTAAATCTCTCTCTTTATGTAATTATAATAATATCTAATCTTCATTCAATTCCTCTCATCCTTTTTCCTTTTTTTTGTTTTTCTTTGTGACACTCTCTGTCTAACATTACTCTCTTTCTCTCTCTATTGACCTCACTCTCTCTCTCTCTCTCTCTCTCTCTCTCTCTCTTTTCTCTCTCTTTTTCCGTGCTACAGCTGTAACCATGGTAACTATGGACGCCAGCTAGCTTCATCCCTACATAGAGAGAGAGAGAGAGAGAGAGAGAGAGAGAGAGAGAGAGAGAGAGAAGAACTTGGTCAGACATTAGACATTTTCTCTATTCACTGCTCTGTCGAGTTAGACAGACACCTAGATTCTAATGCTGGGTTTAAAATCTCTTTCATACTCTTTTATTTATATTTTTAATTTGGTAAATTTAGTTTTTCTTCATTATGTTTAATAGATCATGCTGTGTATGTATATTATATATATATATATATATATATATATATATATATATATATATATATATATATATATATATATATATATATACATATATGGAGACTCAGTGAAAAGGTAGTTCAGTGATTTTAGGTGGGGTGAACATGTGGGAGAATGGAAGACAACAAGCTGGTGCTTGGTATCCAGGTGAGTGGTGCAAGGTGAGTTTAAGGGTCAATTAGCTAGTGATGAACCTTTTATGTAGGTAAATTCCATGGAGACTATGTTGTCAAAAGCAATGTATCATTTATGTGGTAGTTAGTTAAATGTAGTCAGTTACAGGCAGGTGGGAAAAAGGGTGTAGGGGTAGCAATCTCAGCCCGAACTAAGATTACAGAGAGTGGTTTCTTATAATAGGCGATTCCAAAGAAATAACAACATAATATCACTTGCAAATTCATAATTTAAGTTATGGAGTTCTACACTTTTTTCACAAGCCGAAAGTTCCCCGTTTTCTCCACTTGGTCAGACCATCTCAAAACACCCTGATCTGTCCCTTATTCATAGCTTCTACTTATACTGTGCAAGCAATGGCTTCTGAGTCATTACTGAAGGACTGATACACAGTAATGGAAATGGCGAAATATGTGATAGGTCCTAGGGGGACAATTTGGACAAACCTACCAACTGTTTGAGACTGAAGTCATGTTATTTTTACTGATAAATAAATATGGCCACTATGGGAGGGAAGGCTTTAAGTCGTAGATATAGTAAAAGGAAGAGAACTCTAAAGAGTATTAGTAGGGTTAAAGAAACAAGTCATGTACATAATTTCGACTGATTTCCACAAAATAAAAGTAAGAAGAATGATCTGGATTTCAAGGCCATCTGAGAATAGACTTATTACTGCATCACTGTAAGAAATATATAGTTCTGATCCTGTTTAATTTTTATGGTCTGCATATTAATTAGTTTGGGAATTTTTATGATATGAAAAGTAGAATCAACTGAAACAAGTGGAAAATAAAACTGCAAGAAAATTCCTTGCATTATGCAAGGTTTTAAGTATTCTGTCCGAATCATTATGAAATATTTCACGATGTTCAGATATGAACAGTCTTACCAACCGTGTCGTCAGATCGATTTGAAGATTCACAAAGAGATATTTCAGTTAAATAAAAACATCCAGTCTGTCAGGTACAGTCAATGATATTCCCATGTGCCAAAATGCAACTTGCCAGATATTTCCACGTGACAAAAATCCCTCCCCCCATAAAATCTCTTGCCATTCATTTCCATGTGACAGGAACATATCTCTAGATATCTCCATGTGACAAAAACACCCCCAAAAATCTCTTGCTATTCATTTCTACGTAACATTAACACATTTCGAGATATTTCCATGTGATAAAACGCGGATGCCAGATACTTCCATTGAACAAATAACTGCCAGATATTTCCCACATGAGAATCAGTTGCAGGGTATTGGCAATTTTCAAAATGCCACTTGCCACATATTTCCATGTGACTCGAAGCCAGTTGCAAGACATTTCCAGATATTCCTATGTGATTTAGTCAGACGGATGCCACATACTTCCATCTGACAAGAAGCCAGTTGCCAGATATTGCAGAGTTTCAAGAAAACACATAAATATTTGACAGCAGTTATGATATTTCTACTTGATTTAGCAAGACAGATGCCATATATTTCCATCTGATGAGAAGCCAGTTGCCAGATGTTTCCGAGCTGCGAGATATCACTTAAGAAATTAACAGCTGTTATGCTATTTCTAAGTGATTTAGCAAGACAGATGCCACATATTTCCATTTGGCAGGAAGCCAGTTGCCAGATATTTCTGAGTTTCATGCTACCATGTAAGAAACTGACAGCTGTTTATGATGTTTCCTGTTAGGAAGCTTGAGGTTTTCAGCCAGAAGATATGATTGCAAAGAGAGAATCAGTTAATTAACAGACAAAAAACTGACAGAATCCGTTAATAATGAGATATTTCCCAGAAGCAACCAGATAACAATATCTGGTAACCCTGGGTTGGTTGCCAGACACATCCAGGGAACAAAATTGACAAATGGCCTCACCCAAACTTTTCCTAATCACTAACAATAACATGAAGAATGCTTCCAAAATATAATTTGCTACCATGATAGAATGAGTAAAGAGAGAGAGAGAGAGAGAGAGAGAGAGAGAGAGAGAGAGAGAGAGAGAGAGGGAGGTTTCTGGTGGGGAACTGACATTCCTTATTTGTTCAATTTGGAAACTCAGGTTGTTGGAAACCGTTTCTAGTAGGTTAATTAAATCAGTATTTGCATACACACACACATACTCTCTCTCTCTCTCTCTCTCTCTCTCTCTCTCTCTCAGGCATTTATATATATATATATATAAATATATATATATATATATATATATATATATATATATATATATATATATATATATATATATATATATATATATATATATATATATATATATATATATATTATATATATCTGGACAGACCCTAGTCATACAGGTCTAGAACTTGTAAATGAATAGATTCACAAGACTC
>NC_089747.1:39310820-39335820 GCF_040412425.1 Macrobrachium rosenbergii | reverse complement strand
TTATGTTACATTGAAATTAGGTGGATTTTTATTGCTTTTGGAATAAAAAAAAAATAAAACAGACATTATTTATACAAATTCTTCTTCGGAGAAAGATGAAAGGAAATCCGTATTCTACAGATAGCATGATGGTATTCTGCGTTTCAGTAGAATGCAGTTATCGCCTGGGGAGAATATTCAGCGAATAGAATGAGTATTCTACAACTCCTTCTTTGGAATATAAGAGACTGTAAAACGAAATGAGTTGGTTACTTAACTCTTAACAAAAAATAGAAACATAGGAGAGGCATATTCTATAAAAAAGATTCTATAGAATACAAACAATGATTTACGAGAGGTGTATTCTACACAGTTCAAAGCGAAAGAGTAACAAAGGAAGTGTATTCTGCGTAAAAGGAATATTCAGGTGCGATTTGACTCACAATAATGGAATGTGAATTGATTAGTCGTGGACTGAGTAATGCCTTCGGCATGGATAGACTTTATATACATACATACGTACGTACACATACACACACACGGACAGTTATATACACACACAAATGGTCAAACACACTGATTTCTGTTCTTTCGTCCTTCATTCCTCACACCACTAGACTGTGGACCAGTTTCCCTACTGAGGAGGTATTGCAATCGGAACTTCTTCAGAAGTTCGAGGGAAGATGCAATGCTTTGCTATCCTAATATAAATCTCCTCGTATTTTAATATTTAACTTACATTTTTATCTGTTTATTTATTTATTCTTTTATTTATCTTTCTTTCAGTATTTCCCATTTTTATCTTCTATTACTTCTGTCTAATGAACACCATAATATTCTTTGGAAGATTCTTTAGAAGTCAGTGGCCCCTATGGTGGGCTTGTTCCTTATGAATAGGGTTCATCTTCTGAATAATAATAATAATGATAATAATAATAATAATAATAATAATAATAATAATAATAATAATAATAATAATAATAATAATAATAATTCTTTGGAAGCTTGAATTTTCAAGTCAATGGCCCATTTGGTGGGCTTGTTCCATATGAATAGGGTTCATATTCAGAATAAAATAATAATAATTATCTTAAGCCTAATGTTGACGGATTACTACATAAACAACATATCGTCTTACAGGGTAAACTATTCTGTTAGATATTATACCCACAATTTAACCAAACCAGCAAATCAGACAACTTGATTGTTAAACCTGACTTCACCTCGTCAATTAGCTATTACATAAATCAATGATTTTTCTTTGTGTATATTTCTGCCCAAATTTAACATATATCTTGAATAATCACCTTCGTTATAAGGTTCATCATTGTCTTTTATATGTTTAGCATCAGTTTACTAAATTCCTAAACTATATTACTGAATACTTTGCTTCAATTTTAACAAAACATCTTTCCATCAGGGAGGGAACTGGTTTCTTAAATTCTCGACCATATTAATAAAAAAATTATACCAGAAAAACACCACATTTCTTGATATCCACCGAATAAAAAACTTAGCCCCATTTAAAAAAAAAGAAAATTTAACAAATACCTGATAGAGTTTAGCCCCATTTCAGCAAAAACAAAAGGAGAATTTAACAGATACCTGGCAGAGCTTAGCCCCAATTCAACAAAAACAAAAGGGAAATTTAACAAATACCTGACACACTGAAGCTCAGCCCCATTTCAACAAAAAGAAACAAAAGACAAACGGAAAACTTATCAAATACAACAAACAAAAGACAAACGGAAAACTTATCAAACACCTGACACATCTCAGCCCCATTTCAAAACAAAAACAAACAAAAGACAAACGGAAAACTTATCAAACACCTGACACATCTCAGCCCCATTTCAAAACAAAAACAAACAAAAGACAAACGGAAAACTTATCAAACACCTGACACATCTCAGTCCCATTTCAAAACAAAACAAACAAACAAACGACTTAAAATACCTGAAAATCCAGCCCCATTTCAAAACAAAAACAAACAAAAGACAAACGGAAACTTATCAAATACCTGACATCTCAGCCCCATTTCAAAACAAAAACAAACAAAAGACAAACGGAAAACTTATCAAACACCTGACACATCTCAGCCCCATTTCAAAACAAAAAACAAAAACAAAAAACAAACGGAAAAGCCCCATTTCCAAACAAAAACAAACAAAAGACAAACTGACACATCTCAGCCCCATTTCAAAACAAAAACAAACAAAAGACAAACGGAAAACTTATCAAACACCTGACACATCTCAGCCCCATTTCAAAACAAAACAAACAAAAGACAAACGGAAAACTTATCAAACACCTGACACATCTCAGCCCCATTTCAAAACAAAAACAAACAAAAGACAAACGGAAAACTTATCAAACACCTGACACATCTCAGCCCCATTTCCAAACAAAAACAAACAAAAGACAAACGGAAAACTTATCAAACACCTGACACATCTCAGCCCCATTTCAAAACAAAAACAAACAAAAGACAAACGGAAAACTTATCAAACACCTTTCAAAACAAAAACAAACAAAAGACAAACGGAAAACTTTTCAAATACCTGACACATCTCAGCCCCATTTCAAAACAAAAACAAACAAAAGACAAACGGAAAACTTATCAAATACCTGACACATCTCAGCCCCATTTCCAAACAAAAACAAACAAAAGACAAACGGAAAACTTTTCAAATACCTGACACATCTCAGCCCCATTTCAAAACAAATAAAAACAACAGACAAACGGAAAAGCCCCATTTCCAAACAAACACCAAACGGAAAACTTTTCAAATGACACATCTCAGCCCCATTTCCAAACAAAAACAAACAAAAGACAAACGGAAAACTTTTCAAACACCTGACACATCTCAGCCCCATTTCAAAACAAAAACAAACAAAAGACAAACGGAAAACTTATCAAACACCTGACACATCTCAGCCCCATTTAAAAAAAAAAAAAAAAAAAGACAAACGGAAAACTTATCAAACACCTGACACATCTCAGCCCCATTTCCAAACAAAAACAAACAAAAGACAAACGGAAAACTTATCAAACACCTGACACATCTCAGCACCATTTCAACAAAAACAAACAAAAGACAAACGGAAAACTTATCAAATACCTGACACATCTCAGTCCCATTTCAAAACAAAAACAAACAAAAGAGAAACGGAAAACTTATCAAACACCTGACACATCTCAGGCCCATTTCAAAACAAAAACACACACACAAAAAAAACCCACAACAATGAACCAAAGAAGCCTCATGTTTACTCACTCGCTCAAATCCGCGGTATTGGCTGAAGACTGCAAGTCGAAAATCATGTTATCAAAACGACTTCCCTTCCACTGTTCATATTCCTCTCACGCAAGTCGCCATCTCTCTCTCTCTCTCTCTCTCTCTCTAGCAGGCAACCCTAATTAACAGACTGCTTCAAGAAAGGGTATACGGTACAAGATCCTTGGACGAACGTCTCTGGACGACTCTCACTCGGCGTAAACAAATCCCCGACGACTGTCTGAGTGTAAATGACAGGTAGAGAAGCGTAGAAAGACCTCGGTCGAACAGGTGAGAGAGAGAGAGAGAGAGAGAGAGAGAGAGAGAGAGAGAGAGAGAGAGAGAGTCAGTCCATGGTCCACGCAACTCACGAACGGTTCATGTTATTGATTGCAGCCAGTTCGTTCTTCCGTCAGCGGTGTTCTGCTCATATGCTTTGCGGACGCCGCTGAGAGAGAGAGAGAGAGAGAGAGAGAGAGAGAGAGAGAGAGAGAGAGAGAGAGAGAGAGAGAGAGAGAGAGAGACAGAAAGGGAAGCTCAAAGGGAAGACGAATATAATAACAATTCACAGCTAAAACCCCTCAACAACAAAAAGGAATGAGGAAGAGAGAGAGAGAGAGAGAGAGAGAGAGAGAGAGAGAGAGAGAGAGAGAGAGAGAAGCTCAAAGGGAAGACGAATATAATAACAAAATTCACGGCTAAAACCCACAACATCAGAAAGGAAAGAGTAAGTTCAAGGTCGAACCCTGACGTGCAGGGGAGAGGCGGACCTTTTCCAGAGTGCCGTGACTAAGGGCTGGGAAGGAATATCCCAAATACGAGTCAGTGGGACAAAGTAAAAGAAGAAGAAGAAGAAGAAGAAGAAGAAGAAGAAGAAGAAGAAGAAGAAGAAGAAGAAGAAGAAGAAAAGGTGAACATTGGGATATAGGAAAAGAGGATTGGGGAAAAATGGGGAAAACAAACGATAAAATTCAAGACACAAATCTTTCCTTCCAATAGAAATGTGAAAAGCCTAATTCTTTTTATATTAAATTTGTGGGCATCTGTGGCCCAAAGACTTTGAAGAATGAAATAGGTAACAAAAAGGTTGACAAAGGAAATGGGAAATGACAAAACCTGACAAATTAAAATGTAACTGAAGAAAAGGAAGAAGGGAAAAAGGAGTAATTAAATGAAATAGGAATTGGGAAAAGCTAAGGCGAAAGATCAACAGAAGATTACAAATTCAATTATTATTATTATTATTATTATTATTATTATTATTATTATTATTATTATTAGGAAGAAACAAGAGGGAGTAAAGTGAAACACAAAGAGAGGAGATCCCACTTACTAAAAAAGAACAAAAAATAAATAGGTAAACAGATAGAAATGTATTAAAATGCAAGAAGAATCGTATTAGGGTCGCAATGCATTGCATCTTCGCTTGAGCTTCTGAAATTCCAACTGCAGCTTCTCTCTCTCTCTCTCTCTCTCTTTTCACACACACTATATATATATACACACACACACACACACACACATATATATATATATATATATATATATATATATATATATATATATATATATATATATATATATATATATATATATATGATGGTTGGGAAAAATTCAATTGCAATTTTGGATTCAGAGGCAGAGAAGACCTTGCGAACTATAATGCACGCTGCGGACCCTTTGTGAAAAGTTGCGAGTGTGGAGCAATTTGCAGATGGTTGGGTGCAGTCATTCTGGAGGGACGTTGAACACTCATAAATAAGCAGAAACTTCCTTCTCAGTATATATTTATACATATATTTATACAGATATATAAATATATATATATTTATACATACATATAAAAGTGCAAACAGAAAAAGTGCGGAGAGAAAAAATTGCGGACAGAAAAACTGCGGACAGAAAAAGTGCGGACGGACAGACAAATAGCCTGGGAAAGAATATAGTCTTATTCTTATTCAAGAACAAGAAGGTTAAGATTCCTCAACGACTTGTATTATAAATCTCAAAAAAACATAATAGAATCAGGAGATTTTCATTGCTTAATCTGGCCATTATTACTTAATTAAAACGAGGTTCTTTGCAAGCGTTCTTCCCGAAGGCTCCTAGCCTCTCCAACACCTGTCATTCATTTTACTGTACCTCCGTTTATTATCTTTCTTCCATTTTGATATCCAATCTCTCCTAACAATTATTTTCATAGTGCAATTGCAAAATGCTTAATTCCTGTTGCACACACAAACATATATATATATATATATATATATATATATATATATATATATATATATATATATATATATATATATATATTTCCCCATATTATAATCTAATGGTGATTTTAGGAGAATCGAAAATAAGAAAAAAAATAAGGTGTGGCCGATAACAACAGTTATAACAATAATTCGTCCACGTGTTTTTCTCTCATTATTGGTCTTCGGTTTAGGAATGAGTATTGTTAATGAATGCGAGGCCTTATAATAATAATAATAATAATAATAATAATAATAATAATAATAATAATAATAATAATTTGGTTCTATTAATAATAATAATAATAATAATAATAATAATAATAATATAATAATAATAATAATAATAATAATAATAATAATAATAATAATAATAATTTGGTTCTCATAATAATAATAATAATAATAATAATAATAATAATAATAATAATAATAATAATTTGGTTCTCAATAATAATAATAGTAATTTGTTATATAATAAAATAATAACAAAATAATAATAATAATAAATAATAATAATAGTAATAATATAATAATAATTATTTGTTTATTAAAATAATAACAAAAATAATAATAATAATAATAATAATAATAATATCAACAACAACAACAATAATAATAATAATAATAATAATAATAATAATAATAATAATAATAATAATAAGAGTAAGTGAGGCTCTCACTGGTGACTTCTTCGGAATAACTGACCTAACCTTCGTCCGGTTGCCATGGTAACAGAGTCTTCCCCCTTCTTCCTCCCTCCCCCACCCTATATATTTCCAAGAGCTGTCGACGCGGAGGAGTGGGAAATGATGGTGATGGAGAGAGAGAGAGAGAGAGAGAGAGAGAGAGAGAGAGAGAGAGAGAGAGCAAGCGACCTGTTTCTGAGTGGCTTATCAACAAGAAACATTGTAAGGTTTTGTTTTAGGTTTCAGTTGGATCTCTCTCTCTCTCTCTCTCTCTCTCTCTCTCTCTCTCTCTCTCTCTCTGTGTTTCCCCCTTTGGGATTGAACTTGGTTTCTCTACATAAGACGAGGTTGGTAATACTGAGGTACACACACACATACACACTCACACATACACATGCACACTCTAACATACATACACACAAACATATATACATATATTAGTTACCTTAAAGACAGAGAGAGAGAGAGAGAGAGAGAGAGAGAGAGAGAGAGAGAGAGAGAGAGAGAGAGAGAGAGAGAGAGAGAGAATATACAGTATAATCCATTTTTCTCAGGAAATAGATATGCATTAGCCTAGGCCTATATGATAAAAATAATGCATTCTTATAACATACATACATATATATATATATATAAAACTTGGTAATTAACTTATTTAACATTCATAATAGATTAAACTGAAGCGTATACAGCAATTACTTGAGAAAAACAACGTAAAATAACGATGGTGAGTTAGAATAGTCAGCCATTTTTAATGCATTCTTCTTCTTCTTCGCGTCGTCACTAAAGAAAACGGATGGGTCGGATTAACTATTTTATCATAATATTATCCTTCTCTGATGAAATATTTCACTTTTTTATAATATTAATTGGAATTCCCTTTGCATATTGATCCTAAAAATGCTAAACATTAATTATAAATACTTGAAATAAGCATAATGAATACTTGTCATAATCATGGAGTAAAACTGAAGAATTAGTACCGCGGTCTGGTTCTCACCTCAAGCCGACCTGGATATTTACCGCCTTTTGTTTATGTTTTCGTTGACGCTTACGGCTTTTGTTTACGTTTACGGTACTTACCGTCTTTTGCTTATGATTTTACGTCCACTCCCAAGGGCCTGGTACTAAACACTACGCCCATTTTGCCAATAAAATCATAGTTACCAAAACAACCAGTTTGGTGACGCGGTAGTCGTCGTCAGTTTATATCTAAACGAATTTTAACGTAAAACGATTTTGTTTTTGAACATCTACCGTCCTTTGTTTATGTTTCCGTTAATATTTACGTCTTTTGTTTTTGTTTATGTTGCTTACCGTCTTTTGCTTATGATTTTACGTCCATTCCCAAGGGCCTGGTACTAAACACTACGCCCACATTGCCAATAAAGTTGTAGTTACCAAAAACCAGATGGGCGCTGTAGTAGTCTTCACTTTTCACCTAAACGAATTTTAAAGTGAAATTGTTCATATTCACGGTACTTATCGTCATTTGCTTATGGTTTTACACCTATTCCAAATGGGCTGGTAGCCTACTAAGCACGACTGAAAAAGACGCCCATTTGGGCGTAAACTGTAGCAGTTACCAAAAACTAGATGGGCGCGGTAGTCGGCTTCAGTTTTCACCTAAACGACTCGATTTGGTTTCGTAAGAGTTATCAGAATTATGGCCCCATCGATTTTGCCGTAAAGTATCTTTCTTTATCTGTGCTATAACGTCGCGTGCTGAGCTACAGGTTATATAACCTTTCTCTCTCCGTATAATGTTAACCTTGGGAGTGAAGAATGTAAGGGTTTTTTGTTATTTAATGGGAAATATACACAGTTTCTCGGTAAGGAATGTCAGCCTGTGAATATTTGGCCATTATTGCCCGTTCGGTTTCGACGTTCTCTCCTTCTTCGATATTCCATTAGGTACTTTGCAGGACATCTCTCTCTCTCTCTCTCTCTCTCTCTCTCTCTATATATATATATATGATTGATTATTATCACTTTTGTACGTGATTCATTTATCACATTACCATATATTATATATCTGACCGGTTTCGATTTTAATCAAAATGACGACTAAGTGTGAGAAGTCACAAAGAACTAAAAACCAGACTCCATATCCCCACTCAGGCCGGTGTCGAGGTAGGAGTTTTAAAGGCCAGACACCGGCCTGGGGGACGAGAACGGCTGTGTATGTTCGTCAAGGTTCTTGTAGTATATATATTTGGATCGACACTCTGAGAATCCTTCGAAATCTTGAAATTAAGAAACCGGTCAGGTTAGAGGGGTCAGACCCATAATAGGGCAAGAATTGCTCTAAATGAAAGTGTATCCACCTCACAAATACACAATATTGGATTCCTTGTTTAGAGCTCTCTCTCTCTCTCTCTCTCTCTCTCTCTCTCTCTCTCTCTCTCTCTCTCTCTCTCTATATATATATATATATATATATATATATATATATATATTATAGGCTGAAAAGCGGTATAATAGGGCAAGAATTGCTCTAAATGAAAGTGTATCCACCTCACAAATACACAATATTGATTCTTGTTTAGAGCTCATCTCTCTCTCTCTCTCTCTCTCTCTCTCTCTCTCTCTCTCTCTCTCTCTCTCTCTCTCTCTCTCTATATATATATATATATATATATATATATATATATATATAAATTTACTAAGGAAAGAACAAAACCAGTCGCCCGGCAGTTGAACGAGAAGGGACCAAGGACGTCAGCTATGGATCGAGACGCGAGAATATAGAAATTAGAGAGAAGTTAAGAAGGGTTAGAGGGGGTCAGACCCACCTGTTTTGTTACGGGAATCTGAATTCCTGAATTCAGGAATGCTTCGGGTGGCTTCTGGTTAAGACAGACTGAAGACGGTTGTTCCAGAGAGAGAGAGAGAGAGAGAATGGTTTATTTCCTTCTAAAAATGTTGTCGCAGCATTAGTTACCTTAACGAGAGAGAGAGAGAGAGAGAGAGAGAGAGAGAGAGAGAGAGAGAGAGAGAGAGAGAGAATGGTTTATTTCCTTCTAAAAATGTTGTCGCAGCATTAGTTACCTTAACGAGAGAGAGAGAGAGAGAGAGAGAGAGAGAGAGAGAGAGAGAGAGAGAGAGAGAGAGAGAGAGAGAATGGTTTATTTTCCTTGCAAAAGAATGTCGTCACGGCATAAGTTACCTTGAGAGAGAGAGAGAGAGAGAGAGAGAGAGAGAGAGAGAGAGAGAGAGAGAGAGAGAGAGAGAGAGAGAGAAATGGTTTATTTTCCTTCTAAACATGTTGTCGCAGCATTAGTTACCTTAAGAGAGAGAGAGAGAGAGAGAGAGAGAGAGAGAGAGAGAGAGCGCTGAAAAAGATTATTATTATTATTATTATTATTATTATTATTATTATTATTATTATTATTATTTAGAAGATGAACCCTACTCATATGGAACAAACCCACAAAGGCCACTGACGTGCAATTCAAGCTTCAAAAAAAATATTATGGTGTTCATTAGGAAGAAGTAAAAGAAATTAAAGCAAAGTACAGGGATAAGAGATCTCACTTATGAAAGAAGAAAAAATAAATCAATAAATCAATAAACAGATAAAAATGTATTAAAATGCAAGGGGAATAGTATTAGGGTAGCAATGCATCTTCGCTTGAACTTCTGAAGAAGTTCCAATTGGAATACATCTTCAGAAGAACGGAGGCTGTTCCACAGTCCAACGGTGTGAAGAGGAATTAAAGGACCCCTGGAACTTTGCTGGAGAAGTTCGACAGCAAGGCTCAAGTGGCACTGTACAGCTCTTTCATATTATGGAATGGAATACACATGACACTTACAGTACAGGCAGAGTGAAGAGGTAGGTCCTACTCACATGCTTCCCTTGCTCGCGCGCCTGGCCTGGGTGTCCATAGCTCCTTTCATGGCGTTGTTGGTGCGCGTCAGAATATCAGTCTGGTTCCTGGGGCCTCTGTCTTTCCCTTCCCCACTTCCACCTCCTCTACCTCCTCCTCCTCCTCCAGCTCCTCCTCCTCCTCCTCCTCCTCTCCTAACTCCCCCATCAGCTGCCCGCCCGTGGGAATTGCCTGGGGCTCTCTCCCTCATCCCGCCACCGAAGAGAGTCGTGGACCCCTTGGTGTGAAGGCTTCTCTGGGCTCTGTTGTCCAGAGTCTTGTTCTGCCCTGGGCGGCTGCTGGAGCTGATGTTCTTGATGTCCGTGAACCTGTGCCTCTTCTTCTTGAAGTGTTCCCTGGTTTTGTGGTGCTTTTTAATGTTCATCGTAAGGGTTTTATTCCGTGTTCATGTTTGCAACTCCAAGAATCTGTAGACACTGTTATCGACTCTTGCGCCTAAATCAAAATGCAAGCGATGTTTGTTGCCACAATTGTTCATTATTCTTGCTGATTTCCGCTTCTAACTTTGCACTGTCTTATTTGTGAGTTGGTTGTTGAACTGTGTGGGTTATTTTATTCATGGCAGGTAACAACATCACTGAATTTTGAGGGAGAGGGCTGGAGGGTGTCCTCAGGGGAATCTGGCTGTCTCGTAACAGGACTGTTCTCCAGGGTATCTGTAGCAATGGTTTTCCTGTTAGTTCCCTTCATTTCTAGAAATACTCCTCTTATCACATCCAGTCACCTGCAAAAGGAAGATAAGATTTCATTAATTAAATAGCTTATCAATTCATTTTAAGGTAATGAAAAGTAAAATGAAATGTTATCATTATTATTCAGAAGATGAACCCTATTCACTTGGAACAAGCCCACCAAAGGGGTCACTGACTTGAAATTCAAGAAGCTTCCAAAGAATATTATGGTGTTCATTAGGAAGAAGTAAGAGGAAGTAAAGGGAAATACAGAAAGAAGAGATCTCACTTATAAAAAAGAAAATAGATAAATAAATAAATAAAAATGTATTAAATGCAAGGTAAGCAGCATTAGTAGTAAAGTACTGCATCTTCGCTTGAACTTTTATCAGTCCTCAAAAAGAAGCAAGTGTCCACCTGTGGAAATTCTCAGAGAAAGGTTTTCAAGTTATCAGGACAGAGATCTTGGGTCCTTAGACTCCAGATCTGTCCTTTCACGGCATAAGTTCGTTGGGGAGAGATGCAGAAAGATTTAAGATAGAAAAGAAAGTGGTCTGGGGACTCGAGAAGAGAAAGTGCATTATGTAGGCAGTCTGGTGGATTAGAGGTTAGGAAAATAAAGTTAAGAAAATTAGGATGAAGTGTTTTCCTGTTGGCAGAGTGACTCCAGAGGTCCACACCATTCAAACCTTACCGAGCTAACGGGACGCCTCAGGGCAGTGGCTTGTGGTGGCATAAGCCAGCTTGCTCTATACACACCACCAAACAACCATGATTTGATCTTTCAAGTTAGTAATGCATATATATATATATACTGTATATATACATACATACAGTATGTGTGTGTTAAAAAATTTCTGGCTTGCTCATGCGTTCATCAGTTCTATAGACGTGTACACATGCACACACACGCACACAGACACATATATATATGTATATACATTCATAATTACATATACAACGCACATTCAGCGAACCTTCGCAACTTCTCCTAACAAATCCTGCAATTCGTATAACCACAGCCTTTCACGGAAGACGCGAAACAAATAGATGAATCACCCGATGAAAAAACGAGTACAGCCTAGCTTAAAAGTGTAACCATTGCCTGCGGCAGCTATAAACAACAAGTCCCTAGGAATTTTCATCGACTTTCCAAAAGTTCCATTCAGTCTCCTCTCATTGTCGACTGCTGGAAAGGTGATGATTTATCATTGCTGACGAAGCCACGCTTTTTAGTTTTCTGTAAAAGAAAACTATTGTGCCGGCTTTGTCTGTCCGTCCGCACTTTTTCTATCCGCACTTTTTCTATCCGCCCTCAGATCTTAAAAACTGATGAGGCTAGAGGGCTGCAAATTGGCATGTTGATCATCCACCCTCCAATCATCAAACATACCAAATTGCAGCCCTCTAGCCTCAATAGTTTTGATTTTATTCAAGGTTAATAAAGTTAACCATAGTCGTGCTTCTGGCAGCGATATAGGACAGGCCACCACGGGCAGTGGTTAAAGTTTCACGGGTCGCGGCTCATACAGCATTATACAGAGACCACCGAAAGATAGATCTATTTTCGGTGGCCTTGATTATACGCTGTAGAAAAACTCGATTGAGCTGAAGAAACTTCGGCGCATTTTTTACTTGTTCTTCTGTGATTTTCGTAATCTTATTAAGGTTATGGCAGTCATAACTTCAGAGTGATGAAAGGCGGGGGTTGGGGGGTTTAGTTAACAACTCCCCCCCCTAGCCCCCGCCCCACCACCAGGTTATCCGGTTGTTATTTATTATTTATATAGAGATCTGGTTTCATATCGAGACCGTCTGTCAGAGAATGACGTTCCATTTTACCTGTGACTGTTAATGAGAAAATTAACTTCATGGAAGGGAGAGACTGTTCCTTCAGGCTTATCAGGTTCAGTTACAAGAGAACATATCTATTTTTTTTTTTTTGTCTTTTCAGTCCAACTGTTTCTATTTTTCTTTTTTTTTTTCCCTGTTTCTGTTTTCTTACTCCATTTCTATTTTCATTTTTCTTCTATTTCTCTCTTTCTATTTCCTTGCCCTGTGTCCATCTCTCGTCTCGTGTGCACGTCTGCGGCTAAGAGACTGGGTCTGGCGAGTTCTGTCATCTCAATTCTGTTTTTCTTTTTCTTTACTTCTATTTCTCTCTTTCCTCTATTTCTATTTGCTTTCTCCATCTCCATCTCTCGTCTCGTACGCAGGTCTGCGGCCAAGACGCAGGATCTGGGAGTTCTGTAATGTCAGATCGGGTCAATAATTCAGCCGTTTCTCGCTGCGACCTTTACCTCCAACGTGTTCGTCTCCTGAAGGGGCCTGGTTGGTCGTTAGGTGCTGTTTAGGGTGTCAGGTGGGAGACAGAGGGGCGGGCGGGCGGGCGGCCCTTCGGTTTGACTCTTCATGTTTTGGTGGGTCCTGGGTTGCCGAACTTTCTCTCTCTCTCTCTCTTTTCTCTCTTTTAATTTTCTCTTTTAATTCTTTCTATCTCTCCCCCCCCCTCTCTCTCTCTCTCTTTCTCATTCATTCTCTTTCTCTCTCCCTCTCTCTCTCTCCCCTTCCATAGCTTTCTCCCTCTCTCTCTCTCTCTCTCAGCCTCTCTCTCTCCTATCTCTCTCTCTCTCTCTTTCTCTCTCTCTATCAGCCTCCCTTCCTACCTCTCTCTCTTTCTCCCCTTTCTCTCTCTCTTTCTCTCTATCTATCAGCCTCTCTCCCTACTCCACTCTCTTTCTCCCCTTCCCCTCTCTCCTCTCTCTCTCTCTCTCTCTCTCTCTCTCTCTCTCTCTCTCTCTCTCTCTCTCTCAACAAACCAATTAATAATTTGTGCGAGATGTCGGGATCCATTTTACATCATTGTTCTTCTGGCGAACTTTTGGAGCAGAATTCCTCTCCGAAAAATATTTGAGACTTCTTTTGCTTGAAGTGTCTGATTCAAGGTCGTTTTGCAATTGTAGATTTTCATCTCTCTCTCTCTCTCTCTCTCTCTCTCTCTCTCTCTCTTGTACACGCATACGCATCTATACAGGGAATTGTTTTCTGTTCGTGTTGTTGTGAAATTTGGATGAAAACAAAATTTTATATATATATATATATATATATATATATATATATATATATATATACATATATATACATGTATGCATATGTAATTTATATTTGCCTATGTATGAAGAGGGAGCCAAAAGGTCACCTGAAGAGGGCGCGATCTTAATTAGATATCAATTAAGGATTGAAAATCACCTTCTACTTTAGGAGAGTGCAGGGGTTCTAAGGCTAATTTGAGCGTAGGTTCTATTCAGGTTAGGGAATTACAGGTTCTATTTCTGGATAACGATCGATTGTTCGGCTATTTCAGACTGGTGGCGCAACCTTAAAGGTCACTGAGAATAATTATGTATACATATCTATATATTTTTATGTATATATATATATATATATATATATATATATATATATATATATATATATATATATATATATATATATATATATATATATATATATATATATATATATACATATGTAAAAACCTATTGCCACACCCAGCCAAAACGCCCTAGAGAGCTCGTGCAAGGAAATATAACTCCTTCCCTCCCTGTCCAATCGAAAGCAAGTTCACTAAATCCGCCGCGTACATAAAAATCCCCAATTTCTCCCAAAAAGGATTTTCGCACCTAATACCTCTGCTGCATGCTTCCCCTGAGGATATCCTGTAGGCGAAATATCCTTCGGGTGAAATATCCTTTGGCAATATGTCCTCAATATATCCTCCGAAGATACAGGCGAAATTTTTCCGCGCAATTAGTCCGAAGCGTATTTACGACCCTGAGTCACTTTCTGGGCGTTTCTGGGGCGCCGGACCTTTGGTTTACATTCCTGAGGAGAAAGTCGCTTCTTCATCTTGGGCTTTCTATTCGTGAAAGCGGGCGCGTGGATACACAACGCGTACACACATATATACAGTATATATATATATATATATATATACACTGTATAAATATATGTGAAATTTTATTTATCACACCGTGATTTATATACAAATGTCGCTTAATGTCGAATTCACGCTACCTCGGGAATATCCCCGATGGGGAATTATCACCGAAGGGAAATTTATAGGTCCATTTATCACTTATAAATTTCCTTCGGCGATAATTCCTATTCCTGAGGTAGCGAGAATTTGATATTAAGCTACATTTGTAGCTTCATGATAATGTGTGTATATATATATATATATATATATATATATATATATATATATATACATATTTATATACACATTCTTATATATATATATATATACATATATATATGTATATATATATAAATATTATATATATATATATATATATATATATATATATATATATAGTATATATATATATATATATATATATATATATATATATATATATATATATCAAGGGGGCATTCAGGAAAAGGCAACACGTATATAAAAACAACAATTCATTTTGCCGACGGCGTTTCGCAATATCCCGTTGCATCTTCAAGGCTGTAATTTACAATAAAATATCACTTAAACCCTTATAAAAAAACACACAAAAACAACTTCAAACTTATTCCAAAAAACCCGCTAACAAGAGGTTCTTTTTCAGATATGGGGACAGATTGGCCCAGCCTTTATCATCCAACATCGTAAATAAATACGCAAGTCCCAAGTGTGAACGGGGAACTCACAAAGCGGTTGCTACAGGTCCGAATCCGCTGTCACCAGGGAGTCAGCCTCAGAACTGGCTGCAGACTGCCCAGACCTTTGCGGATTTTCGAATCATATCGTCCACGAAAGAAGAGGAAGGACGTACCACTTCAGAGTCCATCATGATTCAAGCTACCATCCCCTCGTTAAACACCCAGGCAAGACAGCCCTTCCACACAGCTATTCAGAGCATAACAAGTTGTTTGTTTACGTACCCTCTTTCTCTTTTAGATGTTTCAGTTTCTCTTGTAACTCAGTTTAGGTAGGTCATGGCTGCCTTTATGGTGATTTTTAAATTATTTTATTTTTTGCGTTTTTTTATAAGAGTTTATGTTTTATTGTAAATTACAGTCTTGAAGATGCAGCGAGATGTTGCGAAACTCCGTCGGCAAGATGAACTGTTGTTTTTATATAGGTGCTGCCTTTTTTTTTTCCTGGATGCCCCCTTTGATATATATATATATATATATATATATATATATATATATATATATATATATATATATATATATATATATATATATATATATATATAATGACCTGGAAAACGAACGCATCTCTCGCACCCATTTTAAAGGAGGCATTAGACAGTGAAAACGCGACACTCACTCACTCCTTTTAAAGTTTAGACTATTTCTCACTCACTCTCTCCTACCTTCTTCTTCTTCTTCTTCTTCTTCTTCTTCTTCTTCTTCTTCTTCTTCTTCTTCTTCTTCTTCTTCTTCTTCTTCTTCTTCTTCTTCTTCTTCGTCTTCTTCTTCTTCTTCTCCAGATCGCAATGCGTATCCGAGTCCCCTGAAAGCTTTTGCACATAAACATGAAAAGGGAAAGTGGAATATGCTTTAGTTTTCACCATAAAACGTAAACAAAAGCAGGAATTGTGGCTTTCTTTTCGTGGGGAAGTTTATTACCTCCACCAGATGTAATATCCAACCTTGCTGACGAAAGAAGAAGAACAACAGAGTTGTTTTTTTTTTTTCGCTGTTGTTTCGCCAGTGTTGAAACTGGGTTTGTTCGTCTGGTAGTTGTTTCATTCGGGTGAATACGAAGCTGACAGTTTTAAACCAATATGTGGTTGCAACGTTCGAACAGTGTTTTATGGGTCGTTTTGTCTTCATGTATATATATATATATATATATATATATATATATATATATATATATATATATATATATATATATATATATATATATATATATATATATATATATATATATATATATATATATATATATATGTATATAAAGACTTTGAAGAAAGAGATATGGAATTCCAGTCCTTTTCTTCAGTTCAGAGTGTACCTGAATCCTGAACTTGGGAATGCTTTTTATGTAAGACGGACGCCGACGGCGTGGGCAACCCTAGGCGCCTCGTAACTAACCAGACCTCGATGGAATCAACGCAGAATAAAAGACTGTACGTTAGGAAATATATAAAAAAAAATGATAAAAATCAACAAATGACAGAAGTCTTCCACAACGTATTGCTATTTGCCAACCGCCTCTGAAAAAAAAACTGGAAAATCTGGAAGACAAATAAAAGGTAACTGTTGGGAGCTGGGGAGGGTGGGCCACTTCCTATCCCTACCCATACCTCACCCCTTCCCTATACCTCCCTCCCCCCACCCCAAATCCTTCTTTCCTTCTCCCGGTCGATTGATGGAACAAAGGATGCGGACATATCGGCGTTCTGTAATGGATGGTGTCTTTGGAAAGATAAAGAAGAGTTTGGGGAGGTGGGTGAGGGGAAGGGAACCGGGGAGGAAAGGGAGAGAGGCGGGTGGGGGGGGGGGAGGTGCAGAAGAATTGGGGGAGGACTCTTAAAACTCCAGGGGAACAGGGGGGGTGGGGGCTGAAGGACCCCTGACGGTTCGTCGAAGTTCAAAGGAGGAACGTTCGGCTTCTCCTGGGAACGATCCCAAATGAGACGCCTCTCGCTAGCGCGCGTGCATTTTCGAGGGATGTAAACAATGGCTGTTGGTGACGTTCTTTTAGAGGGAATAAAAGGAAAAAGTGTGAAACCTTTTAACAAAAGTATCAAGAAGCGAAGAAATAAAAGAAAAAGTGAGAAACCCTTTAAAAAAGTATCAAGAAACGAAGAAATAAAAGAAAAAAGTGAGAAACCTTTGAACAAAAGTATCAAGAAACGAAGAAATAAAAGAACGAGGCAAGGAACCTTTTAACGAAAGTGTTCAGAAGCGAAGAAATAAAAGAAAAAGTGAGAGACGTTTCAACAAAAGTATTAAGAAGCGAAAATAGATCAGGAACATTGACACGCATCAACAGATATTCACTTTGAACTGGTAATCCCTCAGACACTGATAAAACAACAGAAATAAGATTGTCCAGTAGCCACAAAAATACATTTCAGAAGGGATAAAAATGTAAGACTAATTGCTCGTGAGCATTGTGGTTTCAAGCTCTCCTAATGCTATTCCAGTCGAATTTTAATACATTTTTATCTATTTCTTAATTTATTTCTTTCCTTTTTAATGAGTGAGATCTTTTCTTTCTCTATTTCCCTTTGCCTCCTCTCACTTCTTCCTAATGAACACCAAAATATTCTTTGGATAGATTAATAATAATAATAATAATAATAATAATTCTTGAATTTCAAGTCAGTGGCCCCCTTTGGTGGGCTTGTTCCATATGAATAGGCTTCATCTACTGATTAATAATAATAATAATAATAATAATAATAATAATAATATAATAATAATAAATAATAATAATAATAATAATAATAATAATAATAATAATAATTCTTTGGAAGCTTGAATTTCAAGTCAGTGGCCCCTTTGGTGGGTTTCATATTGTTTCTTAATAATAATAATGAATAGGGATAATCTAATAATAATAATAATAATAATAATAATAATAATAATAATAATAATAATAATAATAATAATAATAATAATAATTCTTAATAATAATAATAATAATAATAATAATAATAATAATAATAATAATAATATTCAAGTCAGTCAGTGGCCCCTTTGGTGGGCTTGTTTCATATGAATAGGGATCATCTTCTGATTAATAATAATAATAATAATAATAATAATAATAATAATAATAATAATAATAATAATAATAATTCAGGTCAATACAAGGATAGCAAAAAACTCCAAATTTCGAAAAATGTCTTAGAGTTTCTTTTTTTTTTTTTGCTATTGTTCTCGAATCTTTTCGACCTGTTCTCTGCCTTTCTGAGAGTCTCGAGCATCAAGAACTTTTTTCATCACCGGGATTGAGAGAGAGAGAGAGAGAGAGAGAGAGAGAGAGAGAGAGAGAGAGAGAGAGAGAGAGAGAGAAGACACACTCAGGCACCAAAAGAAATCAAGAGGAAATGAACTCAATTATCAAAATTCTTTAAGTCAAAGACTTCAAATCTTAGCATCAAAACTCACGTGTATAAAAACAAGTAAAAAATGCGCCGAAATTTCTTCGGCGCAACCGACTTTTCTGTACAGCGTATAACGCTTTATGAAACTCTCAGCCTCGGCCCGTGAAGCTTTCAGCCACAGCCCGGTGGTGGCATGTGTTGTTTTCACCTATAGCGTTGCCAGACGCACAATCATGGCTAACTTTAACCTTGAATAAAATAAAAACTACTGAGGAGGCTAGAGGGCTGCAATTTGGTATGTTTGATGATTGGAGAGTGGATGATCAACATACCAATTTGCAGCCCTCTAGCCTCAGGAGTTATTAAGATCTGAGGGCGGACAGAAATGTGCCGACAGAATACAGTGCGGACACAAAAAGTGCTGACAGAGAAAGTGCCGACATCATAAAGTGCTGAGAGATAAAGTGCAGACAGAAAAAGTGCGGATAGAAAAAGTGCGGACAGAAAAAAATGCTGACATAAAAAATGCTGACAGAAAGAGTGCTGACAGAAAAAGTTCGGACAGAAAAAATGCTGACAGAAAAAGTACAGACAGAATAAAGTGCCGACAGAATAAAGTGCGGACAAAAAAAGTGCGGACAAAAAAAAGTGCTGACAGCAAAAGTGCCGAAAGAATAAAGTGCGGAGAAAAAAGTGCTGACAAAAAAGTGCGGACAGAAAAAGTGCGGACAGAAAAAGTGCGGACAGAAAAATGCTGACAGAAAAAACGCTGACAGAAAAGTGCGGACAGAAAAAGTGCCGACAGAAAAAGTGTTGACAGAGTAAAGTGTTGACAGAGAAAGTGTGGACGGTCAGACAAAAAGCCACCTCAGTAGTTTTCCTTTAGAGAAAACTCAAAAAAAAAAACGATTTACAACCCAACTCCCAAAAGACAAGAGTCAGAACTCACGAAAGTCAAAACAAAACTTGACAGCCTCTTAGAGTTTCAGTTACTAGAACAACAGATAAATCAACAAATAAATAATTAAATATTTAAACAGATCATTAAAATACAAGGAGAATTGTATTAGGGCAGTAATGCATTGCATTTTCGCTTGAACTTCTGAAGAAGAAGTGCCAGTCGCACGACATCCTCAGTAGGGAGGAGGCTGTTCCACAGCCCAGCGGTGTGAGGAATAAAGGACCTCTGGAACTTTGCTGGAGAAGTTGAACAGCGAAGCAAAACATTTATTGCATATTGGAAATAAAGGAGTATGAAGTTTCGATAGTAAGTTGGTCCAACCATGTTCCAAGTTCTAGCCTTCACAGAGAGAGAATTCTTCTTCTTCTTCTTCAAAGTAGGAATAAGACATATGTCTGAGAGAGAGAGAGAGAGAGAGAGAGAGAGAGAGAGAGAGAGAGAGAGAGAGAGAGAGAGAAATCTGATTGGACCTTGTAAACCCGACGAAGGCGAAGTCTAAAGCTGACTTTAAACTTTGATGGGGCTTCCAGCGGGCCCCGGAAGTTGAGATGGAATGGACCCCTTGGCCCTCCAAGTCCAAGAGGGCCCACCGAGTACCACCACTGCACCCATTGTGATTTGGCTAATCCAGTTTCAGAACCTGCAACTGTTTGGTAAACTTGCATTCACGGAATGGGATTCCGCTGGACCTGGGAACGGGATTTCGTTCGGGCACTGGTTCCTGGAATCAGTTGCCGAGTGATTGAAACGAAATGGGTAGATTGTCACATTTCAAGAACAACGTCAGAAAGCACCTTTTGTCTAGTCAAGTATATGTGTATATATATATGTGTGTGTGTGTGTGTGTGTGTGTGTGTGTGTGTGTGTGTGTGTGGTTTCATCAGATCACGAATGATGCTTTTGTATTTCCATTTCTTGTGGAATAACGATTGCTGGCGGATGAAAATAATTTTCTTAAAAACTTTCATTTGATTTGATGTGACCTGAACCTGGTGAAATTTGACCCGAAATTTTTACAGATCACATCTGGTGGGATGGGTCAGCTTTGGGATGTGAATGCTTATTTCGGATGTGAATGCTTTGAATGTGAATTATTATTATTGATGTATTACGTATTATTCAGAAGATGAAACCTATTCATTTGGAACAAGCCCACCAAAGGGGTCATTGGCTTGAAATTCGTGCTTCCAGAGAATATATTATTATTATTATTATTATTATTATTATTATTATTATTATTATTATTATTATTATTATTATTATTCAGAAGAAGACTCCTATTCCTATGGAACAAGCCCACCAAAGGGGCCACTGACTTAAAATTCAAGCTTCCAAAGAATATTATGGTGTTCATTCGAGAGAAGTTAGTGAAGGTAAAAATTGGAAATACAGAAAAAAGAGATCTAACTTATTGGAAAAAACAGATAAATTAACAAATAAATAAATAAATGAATAAAAATGTAGTTAAAATATCTAAGATACAAATTGAACTGCATATTAGGGTAGCAATGCATTGCAGCTTCGCTAGAAGTTCTTCTGAAGAAGTTCCAGCCGCACGAATATTTCAATTCCAGCCCATTTTGTTTCCAAAAGAGCGCTTCCATTCCTTTATCAACCCTCCGTCCGTTTTCAAAGACACCATCCATTACAGAATGCCTATATGTGGTCGCATTCTTTGCTCCATCAGTCAACAAGGAGAATGGGTTCCCGGGAGGGGGTTGAGGGGGGTTTAGGTTGGAGAGGGGAGGGGTAGGGGGAGGAGATAGGAAAGAAGGGAAGACTTTTGAAGTTTTCTTTTGTTTGTCTTATAGATTTATCTTTTTTTTTTTTTTTTTTTTGTTTTTTGTCAGGGGAGGTGGCGAATGGCGGATGATGTTGAGGGATTTTGTTATGTGTCTATTTTTTTTTATCTGGCTGTTCATATATATAAATTAATATATATATATATATATATATATATAAATATATATATATAATATGTATATATATATATATTTATATATATATACATACATGTATATATAATCTATATATATACATGTACATGTATACACATACACACACATATATATATATATATATATATATATATATATATGTATACATATATATATATGTATAATATGTGTGTGTGTGTGTGTGTATATATATGCTAAAAACACACGAGTGTAAAAGACTGACAAGGGCCAAAATCTCACCAAAAAATCGATAAAAATAAAATAAACTCAATGATGAAAAACTCACAACACCCGAAAATCTCTCAAATCACAAGGAACTCATGGAGGTAAAAACTAAAAAAAATAAAAACTCACGAATATCAAAACAAAACGAGCAACAAAACTCACAATCACCAGATACTTAAGAGGCTTAAAAATTCCCAATCACCAAAACTTATGCATCCAAACTTAAAATTAAAAACTTAAAAATTCTGAGCCAAAACTAAAAAAAACTCACCATCATCAGAACTCAAGACTGAAAACCTAGCATCCAAAATTCCGATAAAAAAACTCACACAAAAAACTCACACCCGTCACAACCGCCGGCAAAAAAAACTCACGAGAATCGAAACTCAAGAGATTAAAACCAGGCGTATATAAATATTCCATAAAAAACTCATAAAAATAGAAAAAAACAACTCACACCACTCAAAACTCCCTTGAAATGACCATCATTGAGATTTCTGATCCATAAAAAAACTCACCAGCATCGAAACTCAGGAGCATAAAAACTGATATCTAAAACTTCCTACAATAAAAGAAAAACTCACATAAAAAACACACACCCGCCAAAACTCTCTTAAAATTAACACAACTTAGATTTCTGATCCATAAAAAAAAACTTACCAGCATCTAAACTCAGGAGATCAAAACTGGTATGTAAAAATTCAGAAAAAACCTCACAAAAATAGAATGAAAACTCACGCCACTCAAAACTCACAATCAAAGACACTCCCTCCCCCAAACTCAGGCCTTTTTAAACTCTAATGGCATCCAGGTTATGACAAAAAAAAAAAAACTATATATATAAAAAGTTGCATCAAGGCGACACCTTAAAAAAAATACCAAGTTAGCTCAATCAATTTTCCCCTCTCGAAGTTTTCAAAGCAGAAAGAGACGAGACGTCGAGAGAGAGAGAGAGAGAGAGAGAGAGAGAGAGAGAGAGAGAGAAGAGACAAAGCTGATTGGATTTGTCAAAGACTAGTAAAGGTGGAGTTTAAAGCCGAATTTTAAACTTTGATGGGCTTTGAAACGGCTCACTCGCTAAAGTTGGAATGAGAAGCGTCACCCTCCTTTCTTCCTCCTCTTTCTCTCTCTCTCTCTCTCTCTCTCTCTCTCTATCTATCTATCTATCTCTCTTTCTCTCTCTATCTCTTTCTCTCCCTCTCTCTACATCAACCCTACTAGGCCTATCCTCATGATCTCTATCAGAATCTTTTTCCCGCTCTCTGTCTGTCTGTCTGTCTAGTTCTCTTTCTCTCTCTCTCTCTCTCTCTCTCTCTCTCTCTTTGTCTAGTTCACTCTCTCTCTCTCTCTGTCTCTCTCTCTCTCATCCATCATGCCATGGCCTCTACCAGTATCTTCCCCTTCTCTCTCTCTCCTTTCTCTCTCTCTCTCTCTCTCTCTCATCCATCATGCCATGGCCTCTACCAACATCTTCCCCCTCCTCTCTCTCTCTCTCTCTCTCTCTCTCTCTCTCTCTCTCTCTCTCTCTCTCGTGATTTGGCTAATCCAATTTCAGATACTCCAACTGTTTGTCAAACTCATGACTTTGGGAATGCGATTTCTTCCGACCTGATGTTTGTGTGATGACCTCTGATGGAAAGCCCTTTCGCATTGGAGGCACAGAGACGGGCAAAAAGGAGAGAGAGAGAGAGAGAGAGAGAGAGAGAGAGAGAGAGAGAGAGAGAGAGAGAGAGAGAGAGAGAGAGACGGGGGGATTTATAAACCTTTTGGTATATATTGCAAAACTTTTCCTGTCACCATTGCAGTGCCAGAATGACCACTTGCGTGTGTGGAGAGAGAGAGAGAGAGAGAGAGAGAGAGAGAGAGAGAGAGAGAGAGAGAGAGAGAGAGAGAGAGAGGGAGAGGAGGTAAACAGGAAGAGGGCTAAAGAATCCTGAAGAGGTTCACATTTCTTAGGTGTCAGGAACCTCCCAATTTATCTCTGCTATAAATAACGTATTTTTTTTTATCCATTTTCCATACTTATTTTTGCTTTTTTGTTTTCGTTATTAATTTCTTGTGATAATACACATACACACACATTATTATTATTATTATTATTATTATTATTATTATTATTATTATTATTATTATTATTATTCTCTATATAAGTATATGGATTTATCAAACCGTTATTATTATTATTACTATTATTATTATTATTATTATTATTATTATTATTATTATTATTATTATTATTATTATTATTATTATTCCAGCAATCCTCCTTTTCACCCTTGAGTAAAAGTGGCGCCAGAGTTTCAACCAACCTCAGTCGACTTACCACCAAGTACTTATATCACTGTTCTAGTGAACAAAACATCTTTTGTTTTATTTCATAGGACTTTTCCTAGTGGTGCATATTTGATAAAATAATAATAATAATATTAATAATTTGTAATAATAACAATCTAATAATCAGTTTATCTAATTTCTTCAGCTTTTTGATAATTACTAACCGCTGATTGGCTGAAATTATAAAACAATTTGTGATTGGACAAACACATTGCTTTTGACAAAATAGCTTCTAATTTTAAACTTCAATGCTCAGAAACATTGCCTGGATTGTTGAGGAGAAATAGCTCCCAGTCTGGACAGTTCATTTCTCAGAAACATTGCCTAGAAATTGTCAGTCTTAAACTTCAATGCTCAGAAACATTTCCTAGAAGTTGACAGAAATAACTTCCAGTCTTAAACTTCAATGATCAGAAACATTGCCTGGAAGTTGAGAGAAATAACTTCCAGTCTTAAACTTCAACGCTCTGAAACATTTCCTAGAAGTTGAGAGAAATAACTTCCAGTCTTAAACTTCAACGCTCAGAAACATTTCCTAGAAGTTGACAGAAATAGCTTCCAGTCTTAAACTTCAATGCTCAGAAGTATTGCCTGGAAGTTGACAGAAATAACTTCCAGTCTTAAACTTCAATGCTCAGAAGTATTGCCTGGAAGTTGACAGAAATAACTTCCAGTCTTAAAGTTCAATTAA
>NC_089747.1:39278320-39305820 GCF_040412425.1 Macrobrachium rosenbergii | reverse complement strand
CATATATATATATATATATATATATATATATATATATATATATATATATATATATATATATATATATATATATATATATATATCTGCGTGTGTGCGCTTCCATGCATGTTTGTCAATAGACAATGAAATAAATAAATAAATAAATACGTAAAATCACTGGTTAAATCACATAAAAATAATCCTTTTCACCTTCTCCCCACACAGAGAGAGAGAGAGAGAGAGAGAGAGAGAGAGAGAGAGAGAGAAACGTTCGTATTTTGATGCCTCAATATTTCCCAAAAATTGGTCCACATCGGTTTGCCATTTTCGCTCATTTCGTCCATTAGTCTCCTTCTGGCCCGACGTTTCACCCACTCCGTGCCAAAATAAACCTCGAATTATTATCTCATTCTCTCTAGTTTCGGAGTGCTTATTTTTTTATTTTTGTTATTTTCCTTCGATTCTTTGTTTATTATTTCTTTTTATCTGACTCTTCTACTTCTTTTTCTTCTCCATAATGAGGATTTCACTGGTAATAATAATGATAATAATAATAATAATAATAATAATAATAATAATAATAATAATAATAATAATAATAATAATAATAATGGCATGAACGAGGACCTTGAAAATCATAACGGCAGTGTTATGATAATAATAATAACAGCAATGTTATAATAATAATAATAATAATAATAATAATAATAATAATAATAATAATACTAATAATAATAATAAAAAATTGTAATAATATATAATAATATATATAAAAAATTATATAATTATATATATATATATATTATATATATATATATATATATATATAAATGTATGTATGTATGTATGTATGTATGTATGTATGTATGTATGTATGTATGTATACACACACGCTCCATTTTCTCAGACAGAGTAGTAATCCAATCAAAGGATAATATTATCTCTCTCTCTCTCTCTCTCTCTCTCTCTCTCTCTCTCTCTCTCTCTCTCTCTCCCCACTCTCCTCGCCTTCCCTTCATTGCCCTGTTAGTCTGTTAGACTGTTAGACTGTGTCCTATTCAGCCGACCTCTCTTCACAGCTAACCACGTTTCTCAATAAACGCCCGACGCCACTTGCTGCTTTTATGTTGCCAAATTGCAAAGTGCTCCCCCAAGTTGCAAGATGGCGGCCCAAGTGCCTTCGGTCGTCAGGCTGTTCCTTTGTGACTGGACACATTGGTCGAATCTGGGGAACGATACTTTTGCTTGCGTTTGTACGATACTTTTGCTTGCGTTTGTACGATACTTTTGCTTCCAACTGTATGATGCTTTTTCTTCTGATTTTTGCGATACTTTTGCTTGCGTTTGTACGATACTTTTGCTTGTGATTGCATGATACTTTTTCTTCTGATTTTTACGATGCTTCTGCTTCTGATTGTACGATACTATGCATTTACTTCTGATTGTATAATACAATACTTTTAATTCCAATTATACAATACTTTTGCTTGAGATTGTACGATACATTTACTTCCGATTGTACGATACTTTTGCTTCCGATTGTATGATAGCTTTACTTCCGATTGTACGATACTTTTATTTCCGATTGTACGATACTTTTATTTCCGATTTTATGACACTTTTATTTCCGATTGTACAATACGCTTACTTTTGATTGTACGATGCGTCTACTTCCGATTTTAAGATACAATTCATTTCTGATTGTACGATACCAAGTCTAATTTTTTGCGATTGTGTTATCTTGAATTCCTTTTAATTCAGTCTTTATTTTTGTTAAGTCTTCAGCTGAAAAAACCCTTACGGACAAAGTCAAAAGACTTTAAACCCAAGGCTAAATCACCGTGCAGAGAGAGAGAGAGAGAGAGAGAGAGAGAGAGAGAGAGAGAGAGAGAGAGAGAGAGAGAGACTAGTTCCAAGAAAAGGCGATAAATGAATAAATATGAGAGAACAAAAAATAAAATCAATACACCTGGAGAAATTCAGGAGGCGACATTAGCATTGGAGAGCAGGAATCAATTTGTTCCTCGCTCAGACATTTGGAGATGAGAAGATTCCGCAACTCGCTGGATAAACTATTCCGCAACTTTAGTTGCAGCCAAGATAAAACTAAATAATATTTAAAGTGACGCTTGAAAACGACTACTATTTTATACGTACAAAAGATATTTTGTCGAGTCAGCTATTTTTACTGACTGCACAATACTTTTTCCTCTGATTGTACGATGGTTAATGTTTGTTCGAACGATAAATGTTTACCGCGTACTGTTCGATAATATCTTTCCCTCAGTTACACAGTAACTCCCAAAATACCTTCATGCAGACACATTTTGGTGCGGTTATTTCAGTTGGGAAATTCAGAAGCAGGAGGAGAATTCCAGAACTTGATGGTAGGGGAAGAGAAACAACCAGGGAGTCATTCGTTCTAGACTTCAGTGTTTTTATCGGAGTAAATGTGGGGAGGAGGTTGCCTAACGGGTACTAAGAGGCCTGGTGAGAACAATAGACTTTACAATATATATATATATATATATATATATATATATATATATATATATATATATATATATATATATATATATAGTGTATATAGAAACATGACTCTCTCTCTCTCTCTCTCTCTCTCTCTCTCTCTCTCTCTCTCTCAATAATCACCAGAAATATTATCCTGAATACCTACAAAGTAACCTTCGTCATTCCATGGCATAAATATCGATTACTCCAGTCTCTCAGTAAACTTCACAGTAACTCTTTGTTTATCAGTCTTGTTTGCAGTTTATCAGTCTTTAGTTTGCAGTTTGTTTATGTTTGACAATTATTATTATTATCGATTTGAAGTTATTCATATGGAAAATGTGCAGAGATTGACTTGAAATTCAAGCTTCCAAAGAACATTATTATTATTATTATTATTATTATTATTATTATTATTATTATATTATTATTATTCAGAAGATGAAGAACCCTTCAATTCATATGGAAATTCAAGCCCCCCAAATATTATTATTATTATTATTAAATTCAAGCTTATTAAATTATTATTATTATTTATTATTATTATTATTATTATTATTATTATTATTATTATTCAGAAAGAGAGATCAATTATCAGAAAAAACAGACAAATTAACAAACAAACAAATAAATAAATTAAAATGTAAATAAAACATTAAAATAGAAGGAGAATTGTATCGGGGTAGCAACGCATTGCATCTTCTCCCGACCTTCTTCTGAAGTTCCAATTGCAATTCCAATTCCGAATGGGGAAATGCAAATATAAAATGAATGACTGAAGTTAAGTGAAAATTAATTAGAATATAAATGATTAAATCAAAATAAATTAAAGTTTGAATGAAAGTTGCTTACAGTAACCTTAGCAACCTACACATACATGAAATAAACTAAGAAAGACAGCTGGGAGTACCTCCGTTCCAATCTTTGTTTAACAACGGGGACAATAAAACAACGCCAAGTACCGCCATCGATTCATGCTCCAGGTATTTGCAAGGGAGCGTACCTGATTTACGGCGTGACGTCACAGCCCTGAACATAACAGCGTAACTATGGTTGCTAAATGTCCCAAATTGCTTCATAAATCTTGTAGCAATGTTCATTGTTAGACACCCGAAAGCAATGGGTTAACTTTGGTCGACGGTTCAAAGCTGGAGGCCTGATCCTGTGCGGGGGGAAAACTGGTTTTCCTTGTGGAGGTGTTGGCTCAACAGGTTGTGTTGTTTTGATTGTGTGATATATATATATATATATATATATATATATATATATATATATATATATATATATATATATATAAACATACAGTATATACATATATACATGCAGTATATATATATATATATATATATATATATATATATATATATATATATATATATATATATATATATATACTATATATACATATATGTACACATACACACAGTATACTGTCTATACATATATGTACATACACACACACACACATATATATTATATATATATATATATATATATATATATATATATATATATATATATATATATATATATATATATATCACACACAGGTACTACAGTATTCTGAGGTCAAAAAAAAAAACAAAAAAAAAAAGCAAATAAGGTATGGTGCTAGCAACCTCATCCCTTAATACCTGCTAATAACCGAAAAGGGCTTTACCTACGTGGGCCAACCCCCAACCCCCGCCCCCAACCAAACAAAGGAGAAGCTGTATGCTCAAAAAAATATACTATGTATCACGCTTCTGTACAAATGACATGCATGACCCACACACTTTCGAGTTTCTACAGGTGATCTAATTCCAATTAACCTGTCAAATTGGAATAATATTCTGTGAAAGAGGAATGTCGGTTTTGTCTGGGGCAGAGAGGTTAACAGACAGGTTAATGGAGAAGTTAACAGAGAGGTTAACAGCTTGGTATTGATGGTTAAAGGCTTTGATTCCACACGCAAAAAGGGGTGTTTCACGTTTGATTCACGTTGGGCGATCGTCCGTCCCCGCTCGGGAAGGTGCCAAGTATCTCTTTATGATGAATTTTATCTGTTTTTTGTTGATATTCCGTAGCAGTAAAGTGCTGCTGAGCCATTGCAGATGGTAAGCTACATAGAGTTGGTGAGTCATTCTAGAATTTCTGAGTCTTCCTGGACAGTAAACTACATAGAACCTAGTGAGTCATTCTAGAGTATTAAGCTTTATAGAATAGTTGCTGAGTCTTGCCAGATGGTAAGCTACATAGCATTGGTGAGTCGTTCTGGAATTTCTGAGTCTTGCCGGATTGTAAACTACATAGACTTGGTGAGTCATTCTACAATTTCTCAGTCTTACCATATAGAAAACTACATAGAACTGGAGTCATTCTAGAGTATTAAGCTTTACTGAAGAGTTGCTTAGTTTTTGCAGATGGTAAACTACTTAGAATTGGCAAGTCTTTTTAGAATATCAAGAATTTCTGAGTCTTTCTAGATAGTAAAATACATAGAATTGATAAGTCATTCTAGATTATTAAACTTTATAAAGGAGTTGCCAAATCTTGCCAAATAATGAATCATTTAGAAGAGTTGCCAAATCTTTCCAGACACTGAATTGTATTAAGGAATTACCAAGTATATCCAAATTAATAGACTGGAAAGGAGGTTTACTCACTTTTGCTAGATAAAGAATTATAAAGCAGATTTTACAAAGTCTTCCTAGGTACTTAGAAATGTACAAAACAGTTTCCTTATCTTATAAGAAACCGAATTGCAAACTTGCCAAGTTTCTCAGGATAATAGACGAGTTGCCACATCTTTCCAGACAACGAACTTGCAAAGGGAAAGGCAAGATTTCTGAATGATTAAATCTCATATATAAAGATTTGACCTTTTATTGTGTTTGGCTTCTTTATTTATTTTTTTTTTCAATGAAATATTATGTGACTTTAACAAGGCAATAAATCACTTATAATTACAGACATTTCCAGCTTCTTTGTACTGACCGTGATAATAAAACATGCATTGACTTAAATATATATAAGTATATATATATATATATATATATATATATATATATATATATATATATATATATATATATATATATATATATATATATATATATATACATATACATACATATATATATATATATATATATATATATATATATATATATATATATATATATATATATAAAATATATACAAAACTCGATAGTTCTGTCCAAAATAACATCTGGGAGTTAAATATTGATTATGATTGCTGACTTGTCATTATCACATTATTGCACAATGTATCGTGATGCAACCAAAAATTGTTGTGGTCTCTCACGTCAACGATCGCATAACAACTTGAAAGTTGTCGTTCTAGCCTACATAAAGCATAGACAATTTCATAAGTCGCCACGCTAAATGGCGTGAAAAGCATGCAAGCACTTGAAAGTGCTTTCATGAAGGACTAATATCGCCCTGCTTGATTCAGAAGAATATGTATATAGTTATATTATTCATGGCTAGACTGCATATTGCTTTGTTCGTGCAACTGTAAGTGTCCTCTTGGATATGTTCAATCAACTTGTTTGTTTTTAAGTTAATAGGAGAGAGTATGATTTTAATATAGATTAAATTATTTCTTCTTCTTCTTCTTCTTCTTCTTCTTCTTCTTCTTATTATTATTATTATTATTATTATTATTATTATTATTATTATTATTATTATTATTATTATTATTATTATTTTTTTTTTTTTTTTTTTCTGAGGCATTGAGCGGAGTGGGAATGAACTATTACATTAAGTTGTCACATAATTCTCTTATCTGTGTAGGAGGAAGAATATATATATATATATATATATATATATATATATATATATATATATATATATATATATATATATATATATATATATATATATATATATATATATATACTGTATATGTACTGTATATTCTAAAGAACTACATTGGAATGAGGAAACTGCCACTTTCTACAAAACAGCGTGAAATATCAAGATCTTCAGATACCTGGAAAAAAATCTAGATACAAAAATAGGCCTCTCACTCTAACAAAGATAAAAAAACCCAAATTATCCGTTAAAAAAAAGCAATAATTCCTTTATCTCCTTAAAAATAGAAAGCCTATCGAACAACACCAACTCCTTTGGTATACCAGGTGCAAAGTGCTGTGGATAAAGTGCTTTCAAGTGCAGCGTGAGATTGACAGAGTCGTTAAAGTAAAGTGTTTTCTGTGCAAGTTGACAGAAGCATGGGAACGCAGCGCTACTTCTGAAAATCGATAAAGTATCCCTTTGCTCGACCTCAGGTATAAACATAACCCACTCACTTACTGACCCTTTTCTACTTTCCCCGTTAAAATGATCTTTATTATCTTAATTTTTCCTTGCTTTCTACTCCATTATCTGATTTTCTTAGTATCTTATTTCATAAACTGACAATCGTACATTACTATATCTGCGGTCAACGAACCTCAGCGCTTCGTTTTCGCGACGTGGCAATCACGACAAAATACGTGCAAACGGCAGCATAATTCGATAACAGATGTGCAATAACGCAAATGCAAAGTCATGTAACATGAGAAAACTCAAAATAACAAATTCATGTCAACAGATATGCAAATAACTCAAAGTTGCAGCCGGAAAACGTGAAAAACAACTAAAAAACAACAAGTTCATGTCAACAGCTATGCAAATAACTCAAGGCGGAGCCAGAAAACATGAAAAACAACTGAAAAACGACAAGTTCATGTCAACAGCTAAAATAACTCAAACAAAAACGACAAGTTCATGTCAACAGCTATGCAAATAACTCAAGGCGGAGCCAGAAAACATGAAAAACAACTGAAAAACGACAAGTTCATGTCAACAGCTATGCAAATAACTCAAGGCGGAGCCAGAAAACATGAAAAACAACTGAAAAACGACAAGTTCATGTCAACAGATATGCAAATAATTCGAAAGGCGAGGCCAGAAAAGTTAAAACAACTCAAAACAATAAGTTCATGTCAACAGCTCAAAAACAAAGAGTTCAAAAACAAGTTCATGCAAATAAAATAACTCAAGAAAAAACGTGAAAAACTACAATCAAAAACAACAAGTTCATGTCAACAGCTATGCAAATAACTCAAGGCGGAGCCAGAAAACATGAAAAACAACTGAAAAAACAAGTTCATGTCAAAGCTATGCAAATAACTCAAGTTCAAGTTCATGTCAACAGCTATGCAAATAACTCAAGGCGGAGCCAGAAAACGTGAAAAACAACAGTCAAAAACAACAAGTTCATGTCAACAGCTATGCAGATAACTCAAGGCGGAGCCAGAAAACATGAAAAACAACTGAAAAACGACAAGTTCATGTCAACAGATATGCAAATAATTCGAAAGGCGAGGCCAGAAGAGTTAAAACAACTCAAAACAATAAGTTCATGTCAACAGATATGCAAATAACTGAAAAGGCGAAGCCAGAAAACTTGAAAGAGTTCAAAAACAAGTTCATGTCAACAGATATGCAAATAACTCAAAAGGCGAAGCCAGAAAACTTGAAAGAGTTAAAAACAAGTTCATGTCAACAGATATGCAAATAACTCAAGGCGGAGCCAGCAAACTTAAAACAACTCAAAAACAACAAGTTTGTGTCAACAGATATGCAAATAACTCAAAAGGTGAAGCCAGAAAACTTAAAAGAACTCAAAAACAACATATTAGAGTTAACAGATATGCAAATAACTCAAATTTTGGTGCCAGCAAGCTTAAAACAACTCAAAAAAACAACGAGTTCCATGTCAACTCACAACAGTCGTTTCCAAGCTTAGTCACGGCCGAGCACGTTAGCAACCGCGGACAGTTTTCCCCTCTGAAATCAATGAATGCGATCTCCAAACCAACTAAACCTTATGAACCACCTTTATCCACTCCCATCCATTCACGTAATCACCCACTATACGCTTCCCAGTGTTTACGTCAGCTTAGCTAATGAATGAACTGAGCAGTAAACAGAACGGAGCTGTCAACACAACAGCTGTCGGGAGTCTAAGTTCTAGCCTTTCAAGGCGAGAGCTAAAAATGCTTCACTATGTTCCCAGCGGAAGGTCGATTGACACTGGGACTCAGGCAGTCACATTAAGGCACAACCTCTGTTGCGACAGAGAGAGAGAGAGAGAGAGAGAGAGAGAGAGAGAGAGAGAGAGAGAGAGAGAGAGAGTTAAACGTGTTTCATATCTTATTTTTCTGAGCAATGAAGAATCGACCTAGCCAATTATAGCTTTCTGGGTTACCATGGACTCTTTACTACCCCAGAGACCTACTCTCTCTCTCTCTCTCTCTCTCTCTCTCTCGTGTTTATAGTCCTGTTAAGTGTGCGTGTTTATATGTACCTGTCTAACAATGATATTATTAGAAAGACATATACAGTAACGCTCTCTCTCTCTCTCTCTCTCTCTCTCTCTCTCCGTAGGCCTAATATTTTGTTCCCGTTTGTTAATATGTAAAAGGGGATTTGTTATCTTAATCAGCTTATCTTTTTCTGAATATACTTTTCTCTTTTATCATATACAAGTCTATTTTCAAAATCATCTCTCCGGCTTATCATAAAAGTATAAACTATCTGAGTGGTCATATATAACAATAATAACAATAAACAAAAAAGGACACACAAACACACACATACAGACATACACAAACGCATACACAATAAACAAACATCATTTCACAAAAAAAAAAAAAAAATAATCCTGACTCCTTCTCCCCATTAACAACTCTCGTGCCAAAACAAAACACGCCAAGAAGGATATACGACGGATTTCAGCTCTCGAGTCTAAAGCGCTGCCAAGCAATGGCTTCTTCTCTGTTTACGCCGAGCGACAAAATGGCAAAAGCTTTGGCGCGCATTTTCTTTAACACCCTTTCTTTATCCTCCTTTATCCCCGCCATCCTCCCTCTCGCCATTGCGTTATTCTCACCAACGGAGAGGGATTATTTCTCAAAGGGATTTGCTGAGCTTTGAAACGGGGATTTTTTTGTTTATGTCGCTCGGTAATGAAGGTTAGGTTTCTGGGTTGGGAGGTAAACAAAAGTTTTAAGATCCGGGAATATTTTCTTGTTTGTTTTTGCTTTCCTGAACCGCTGTTTGTCTTTCTTACTGTCTCTGTGTGTCTCTTGCAACTTTGTGTGTGTGCGCGCGTGTGTGTGTGTGTGTGTGTGTGTGTGCATTTGGATTGGAACTGGAATCGACATAAAAAACGTAATTGATCGATTCACTGGAAGTGTTTGTATATGAATAGAAGCGACTCCCTGAGCCGTGCACGATTCAAGTCACGAAAAGTGAATCAAGTAAATGATTATGGATATAAAGGAGTTGAGGATTTTGCTCAAGCACAAACATACACACACAAACACACACACACACACACACACACACACACACACACACACACACATATATATATATATATATATATATATATATATATATATATATATCCAATGAAAATAACTTGTTTCATAATTCTTTGAGCTTTCAAACTGCAAAAGTATATATATATATATATATATATATATATATATATATATATATATATATATATATATATATAAATATATAAATAAATAAAAAAATAAATAAATAAATAAATCAAATAAATGAATAGATAAAGTTACCTCAGAAGAGGTCATGATGAGTGAAAATAAATTATATTTGAGGTGAAAAAATAAACAAAAATAATATGGATTCATGAAGAAGAATAATGGTGAAATAAGCAGTAATGACAAAACTCTGATCACCAGAGTCTTAAAAGAAGAGGATTATTCATTGAAATGACAATAATGAATGGAAATAATAAAAAATAATGAACAGTTAGATTAAGGAAAACAAAATTGAAACAATATGGATAAACATGAAAAATTAAGTCATAAAATAAAAACTAATTATAAACACTAATAAACAAATAAAAAATGCGCCGACGTTTCTTCGGCGCAATCGAGTTATCTGTACAGCGTATAATCAAGGCCACCGAAGATATGTCTATCTTTCGGTGGTCTCAGTATAACGCTATGTGAGACGCGGCCCATGAATCTTTAACCATGGTCTGGTGGTGGCCTGTTCTATATTGTTGCTAGATGCAGGATTGTGGGTAACTTTAACATTAAATAAACTCAAAACTACTGAGGCTAGAGGGCTGCAATTTGGCATGTTTGATGACTAGAGGGTGGGTGATCAACATACCAATTTGCAGCCCTCTAGCCTCAGTGGTTTTTAAGATCTGTGGGCGGACAGAAAAAGTGCGGACGGACAGACAAGGCCGGCACAATAGTTTTCTTCTACAGAAAACTAAAAGGACTAATAAAAAATGAACTAGAATAACAGTAAGAATAAACGAGGAAAAGTCTGGTAGCCCAAAATCAAGTAGGCCTACGGCGCCTATAGAAATGACGAGATAAATAATAGGACTCAGAATAAAGGATTTTCTTTTTTTTTTACTGATTTATTGGCTGTGGTTGTCCGACACATGGGTAGGTAGATAATTGACTGAGAGAGGTGTTGAGAGAGGTGTTTTATATATATATATATATATATATACATATATATATATATATATATATATATATATATATATATATATATATATATATATATATATATATATATATATATATATATATATATATACGAGTGTATTCAAGAGTGATCTAAAATGAAAGATAAACGCTCACAAATTCAGTGAAAAGAGAGAGAGAGAGAGAGAGAGAGAGAGAGAGAGAGAGAGAGAGAGAGAGAGAGGGGCGTTCAAATTGATTAAAAAAGGACGAACGCTCACATTCAGTGAAAAGAGAGAGAGAGAGAGAGAGAGAGAGAGAGAGAGAGAGGGGAGGGGGGGCGTTCAAATTGATTAAAAAAAGGACGAACGCCCACAAATTCAGTGAAAAGAGAGAGAGAGAGAGAGAGAGAGAGAGAGAGAGAGAGAGAGACGTTCAAATTGATTTAAGGAAAAAGACGAATGCTCAAACATTGAGAGAGAGAGAGAGAGAGAGAGAGAGAGAGAGAGAGAGAGAGAGAGAGACAAAACCCTTTTGCAAATACGTTCGAGCGCGGAATCCAAAACCGGCCATTTTACCCGGCAAGACAAAAGGTGAAGCCTTTCTATAACTCACCGAGACAAAAAAAAAAAGATAAAAATGTTCAGAAAGCGAATTGGAAATTCGTTATTGGAGGGCGAAGAAAATTCAAGGAAATTCGCCCACGGGAACTGCGAACGCCCAGGGAGAGGGAAAAATGCCCCGCGACGAGATATAGCGAGATAAAGCGAGATATTGCGGCGAGTCTTTTACAGTGTAAACATTGGAAAAGTGGCCGGGAAAAAGGGGCGTCGTGTGGAAGCACTTTAGAAAAAGATGGCATCGTTTCATTCTTGAGATACGAGTTGTTATGGAGGAGTTGTTAGAGGACCAGCGGTTCTCTGTTTACGACGGGATGTCTGTTTCTCATTCTTTTTCATATATTTCTCTCAATCTTTTATATATTTCTCTCAATCTTTTATATATTTCTCTCATTCTTTTATATATTCCTCCCATTCTTTTACAGGTTGTTATGACAAGTGCTAGAGGGGTTGTGGGCGTGGGGTGGGGAGGGAGTAGCCCTTTGGAAGATATGAATTTGTTCGCTAGGTAATTGTTGTTATGGAGTCGGTGCCAGAGACTCTCTCTCTCTCTCTCTCTCTCTCTCTCTCTCTCTCTCTCTCTCTCTCTCTCTCTCTCTCTCAGTTTTTGTCTGCATTTTCAGATCAGTTTAAACACCCCTTCTCTCTCTCTCTCTCTCTCTCTCTCTCTCTCTCTCTCTCTCTCTCTCTCTCTCTCGTCTCCTTTGAATGTGTAAGCGTGACTGTCTTTCATTTCAAATCGATTTTAATACCTCTCTCTCTCCTCCTCTCTCATGTAGTTATCCTCATATTTCATGTTTTCCTTTTTAATAAAAGGGAACGGAAGAGAGAGGGGTGAAATACGACACCAATGTATCGTCATAAAAATGACAATATGAAGGCGAAGGAGAGAGAGAGAGAGAGAGAGAGAGAGAGAGAGAGAGAGAGAGAGAGAGAGAGAGAGAGAGAGAGAGGGGAAAAAGGGTGTTCAAATTGACTGAAAAAGAAAGACGAACACTACAGATTCAAAGATACGAAGAGAGAGAGAGAGAGAGAGAGAGAGAGAGAGAGAACCCAGAACGGGTGTAAGAAGACCCATAGACGCTCTATGGCTCTGAATAAAAGATAGAGCATCTGAACTGAATAGCATTCGAGAGAGACCAGTGAAAGATAAAGGCACTTTGGGGATTGGATTACATCGCCTTCAAATTCATGTGAACGTTATAGAAGCAGAAACATATATATATATATATATATATATATATATATATATATATATATATATATATATATATATATATATATATATATATATATATATATATATATATATATATATATATATATATATTGTTATGATTCAATAGACAAATGGCACGCGGCAATTTTCACGGAACCAAAATGTGAAATATCACATTTTGTCATATATTTCAATACTTTTAATATGGAAAAATCTATAAAAGAAGAGTGGAATCGAAAAAAGTAAGAGATTTTTTAATGATGGTCGTTTAATTTCCAATTTATGGAAAACTGGAATATACTGAAAAATTGATAAAAAATGAATTTACAAAAAAAAAAAATAGATTCAAGCGAATAAAATATGATGCAATAAGCGAGATTTTTGTTTTGTTTGTTTATCCATTGATATTATTCAGTTTTTATTTGAAGTACTAAAGACCGATAAAGACTGATTTTTTCTCCTCAGAGGCCGATGGGAGTGGAAACCCAACACCAAATGATACGCCCCTTGAAAGAGAGAAGACTATATGACTCGTAGAAAACGAGAGAAAGGTGAGATTTCCTAAGAATAAAAAATAAAAAGTAAGAAATGTGTCGAAGTTTCTTCGGCTCAATCGAGTTGTCTGTACAGCGTATAATCAAGGCTACTGAAAGTAAATCTACCTTTCGATAGTCTCGGTATAATGCTGTAGGAGCTACTCGGTTTATTATGATAACGCATAAAAATAATTGCAATATCTACCGACCTGTAGCCTGAAGTTTAATATAGATGTATTTGGCGACTAGCTCTTGAAAAAAATAATGGAAATAAGCTATCCTTAGGTTCTTAATCTGAAAAGATGTTTTGAATGGACGGTCCCACAAAATACCCCAAGAGTGATTTATTCATCTTATCACAATAATTGGGCCAAATGAGACTTCATAGAATTACAATAATAATTATTCTAGACAAATGAAATAAAAAACCAGGTTTTTTTCACGAGCTATTCACCCAATACATAAATATTAAACTTTAGGCTACAGGTCAGTAGATATTACAATTATTTTTCATGTAATCATAATAAATTGAGCTTCTTATCAGGTTTATTTATCAACAAACCTCAGTCTGGGAGAGAATTTAAAGAAAAAACTGTGAAAAAACCTCTAGGTTAATTTAAGTAACATGGCATAGCCTACAAGACACCGACAATGGAGACAAGTGGCAACTATACCACAGGGGTGCCATTAGTCTCCAGTCATGTAATATAATTGACTGAATTGCTTAAAAGTTTTGTTTGTCGACTAACCTCATTCTCGAAAAAAGAATTTTAAAGAGAAAATCTGCAAAAAGACTCACAAGTTAGATCAAGTATCATAGCCTACATTCCTACAAGAAACCAGTCTGTTCCCATTTTTGCGCGAGTGTTCCAGAAATAGAAAAATGGAGACAAATGGCAACTTTACCGGGCGGGAGTGCCATTAGGCTCCAGACAACACTGCAGAAATGAAGACGAATTTGGAATCGCAAAATGACCTTTTAAAATCCGCTCTGTGTGTTTTTTTTTAGGTGATCTCACTGTGGCTGACTATTCCATTTTCACCAAGATCAATAAATGAAATTCTGTAGCATATTATTATTATTATTATTATTATTATTATTATTATTATTATTATTATTATTATTATTATTATTATTATTATTATTATTATTATTATTATTATTATAACATTAATTTGCTGTTAATATAATTTTTATCATTAATGAAATTATTATTATTATTATTATTATTATTATTATTATTATTATTATTATTATTATTATTATTATTATTATTATTATTTTGAAAATCACCAGATAATAATACGTTATTAATACTTCTACTATGATAACTGTCATTATTTTCGTTTCGAGAAAACCAGTATCATTAACATTATCAATATCATTAATCCTCTAGACTTCGCCGTTGTAAATAGTAGTAATATTAATAAAAGCAGTATCATCATTATTGGTATTTCTGTCTGAGAAATCTCACAATCATAATTTTTTATATTACTGAATTTATTTGTGTTTTTATTTTCTGTACAGGAAAACTATTGCGCTGGCTTTGTCTGTCCGTCCGCAATTTATTCTGTCCGCACTTTTTTTCTGTACGGCAATTTTTTCTGTCTGTACTTTTCCTGTCCCCACTTTTTCTGTCGCACTTTTTTCTGTCTGCAATTTTTCTGTCCGCACTTTTTCTGACCGCACTTTTTCTGTCCGCACTTTTTTCTGTCCGTACTTTTCTCTGTACGGCACTTTTTCTATCTGCACTTTTCCTGTCCCCACTTTTTCTGTCGCACTTTTTATCTGTCCGCACTTTTTCTGTCCGCACTTTTTCCGTCCGCCCTCAGATCTTAAAAACTACTGAGGCTAGAGGGCTGCAAATTGGTATGTTGATCATGCACCCTCCAATCATCAAACATACCAAATTGCAGCCCTCTAGCCTCAGTAGTCTTGATTTTATTTAAGGTTAAAGTTAGCCATAATCGTGCTTCTGGCAACGATATAGGATAGGCCACCACCGGGCCGTGGTTAAAGCTTCATGGGCCGCGGCTCATACAGCATCATACCGAGACCACCGAAAGTTAAATCTATTTTCGGTGGCCTTGTAGCGGCTGTACAGGAAACTCGATTGCGCCGAGGAAACTTCGGGGTATTTTCGAACTAGTTCTTTGTAATCTATTTTCATGTTCATGTTGTTGTAGCTGTTCTACTGTAATGGTCTCTGTTTCTGAGCAATTCGTTCGTAGATAACGAAGAAGAGAGAGAGAGAGAGAGAGAGAGAGAGAGAGAGAGAGAGAGAGAGAGAGAGAGAGGTGAGGTCATGGAAGAGGAGAGATGAACAAGGAGAAAGTGAGATAAACCAAGGAAAAAATAAAATGAGAGAGAGAGAGAGAGAGAGAGAGAGAGAGAGAGAGAGAGAAAGGTCAAAGAGGAGAAAGAAAGTGAGATAAGGCAAAGAAAAATAAAATGAACAGAGAGAGAGAGAGAGAGAGAGAGAGAGAGAGAGAGAGAGAGAGAGAGAGAGAAAAAAAACAAACTTTATTACCCATAAATCCTCATTAGATTTCATTCCTTCGTCAAAAGACCATTTCATAATTTGGCAATGGCCCAGACAGGCAGGCGTCCATGGCATGTCGCCTTTTGCCAAATATCAATATTGATTCCGCTTCCCCCCCCCCTGAATCTTTCCTCTCGAACGTTTGTTGAATTATACAAAAAGAATAATGTTGAATCACGGAACGTTTGACGAATCATCCAAATACACTTTATAATGTTGGCTTAACAGTTGGTTTGTTTAGAAGGCAGGATTATCTGTTGGATAATATTCATTTACAGAATGTTTGTTGAGAATTATCTCCATAAATCATTGTGGATTACCTAATGTTTGCTGAATTGACACATGAATGATGTTGAATTACCGAACGTTTGTTGAAAAGGTAGAATTATCCAAATGTGTGATGGAGAGTTACAAAACGTTTCATAGCGAAAATTAAAAGGTTTATTGAGGATATCCCTTAAAAACCTCACACTTATATACATATGTGCTTCGTATCATCGCTTCTCTCTCTCTCTCTCTCTCTCTCTCTCTCTCTCTCTCTCTCTCTCTCTCTCTCTCTCTCTCTCTCCAATAAAAGAACGGGCTCTAATGAAAATATATTGACCATAAAGTGTCTCTCTTTCTGTCTTTTAACTCCCATTTCTCTCTCTCTCTCTCTCTCTCTCTCTCTCTCTCTCTCTCTCTCTCTCTCTCTCTCTCTCTCTCTCTCTCTCTCTCCGAAATAAAGGACTCCAAACTAAGCTTAATTCACTCATTCTCCGTCTTTTAGGACAGAATGGAGTCTAATGAAAGGAATATTGATGACAAATGCAGTCTCTCTCAAAATTCGAGGAAGAGAGAGAGAGAGAGAGAGAGAGAGAGAGAGAGAGAGAGAGAGAGAGAGCTACATTCATCGATGCAACGAAGGGAAATTGCAGTTTGCAATCACTGATCCGGCAATGGAATGGAAATCTATTTGCACGGCTCTCGGAGAGACAATGGCATTAAAACTGATCATTCCTGTTGTACTCTTTCGTCTCTGTTTTTGGGTTCATTTTTCCCCTCTTCTTTATTGGCTCGTTCTTCGTGCGTTTGTGTTTGTGATTCCGCTTGTGCCCCAGTGGCTGCTGTTTGTGCTTTTGTTTAGGTTGGTTTTTGTTTGTTAGTTTTAGCTGTGTGTGAGTATTAGCTACTTATGTTTGATTTGTAAATATCTTTTTTTTTTTACTTGTGGGTGTGTGTTAAGGGGAAAGTTGCTTATATTGAATGATGATGATGATGATGATAATAATAATAATAATAATAATAATAATAATAATAATAATAACAACAACAATAACAGTATATATATATAATATATATATATATATATATATATATATATATATATATACAGTATTATATATATATAAATATATACATATAATAAATATATATATATATAATATATATATATATATATATATATATATATATATATATATATATAAATATATATATATATATATATATATATATATATATATATATATATATATATATATATATATAAATATCTATATATATATATAAATATATATATATATATATATATATACATATATATATAAATATATATATATATATATATATATATATATATATATATATATATATATATATATATATATATATATATATATATATATATATATATATATATATATATATATATATGTACATATATATATATATATATATATATATATATATATAAATATATATATACATATATATACATATATAAATATATATAAATAAGGTCTCCTCCTCTGCCAAGCAGTGACAGATGGCAACTTCATCTAAACCCAGATACCGGAGGTTTTGTGATAAACTCCCCAATAAACCAAAAACCTGCATAGAATACATTACACAACTCAAAAGTAAAACTTACTGGAAAGGGAAGTCGTTTTGGGGTTGGGTGGGGGGGGGGAGAGGAGGTGTCTGGAAGGGAGGGAAGGAGTCTGGGAGGGAGGGGAGTAGACTGGAAGGTTATGGGAGGGATCTGGAAGGGAGGGGAGGAGTCTGGGAGGGAGGGGAGGAGACTGGAATGGAGGGGAGGAGTCTGGGAGGGAGGGGAGGATACTGGGAGAGAGGAGGAGAGGTCTGGAAGAAAGAAGGAGGGGTCTGGAAGGAGGGGAGTGGAAGGGGAGTGAGGGAGTGAGGGGAGGGGGTGTGGAAGGGAGGGGAGGAGTCTGGGAGGGAGTGGGAGGGGTCTGGAAGAAAGAGGGACGAGTCCAGGAGGGAGGGAGGGGTCTGGAAGAAAGAGGGAGTGGTCTGGGAGGGAGGGGAGTGGTCTGGAAGTGAGGGGGAGGGTGTGGAATGGAGGGGAGGAGTCTGAGAGGGAGGAGGAGGGATTTGGAGAAAGAGGGAGGAGTTTAAGAGGGAGGGGAGGAGTCTGGGAGGAAGGAGAGTGGTCTGAGGGGGAGGGGAGTGGTCTCGGAGTGAGGGGAAGGGGTGTGGAAGGGAGGGGAGGAGTCTGGGAGGGAGGGGAGTTGTCTGGAAGGGAGGGGAGTGGTCTGGGAGTGAGGGGAGGGGTCTGGAAGGGAGGGGGAGGAGTCTGGGAGGGGAGGGGAGGGGTCTGGAAGAAAGAGGAAGGAGTTTAAGAGGGAGGGGAGGGTCTGGGAGGAGGGGGGAGGGGTCTGGGAGGGGAGGGGAGGGCTCTGGAAGAAAGAGGAAGGAGTTTAAGAGGGAGGAGAGGGTCTGGGAGGGAGGGGAGGGGTCTGAAAGAAAGAGGGAGGAGTTGGGAGGGAGGGGAGGGGTCTGGAAGACAGAGAGAGGAGTCTGGAATGATAGGGGAAGAGTGTGGAAGGATAGTGGGAGGAGTCTGGAAGGTTTGGGGTGGGTCCTGGAAGGATCGGGGGAGGAGTCTGGAAGGAAGTAGGTTAGGAAACAGGGTGTAGTAGGATCTGGAAGGCTGGGGGAGGGCGGGGAAGGAGTCTGGAAGAGAGGGGAGGCATCTGGAAGGATCGGGGAGTGGTCTGGAAGGATAGGGGAGGAGCCTGGAAGGATAGGGGAGGGAGTCTGGAATGAAGTGGGTTGGGAAAGGTGGTCAAGTAGGATCTGGAAGGTTGGGGGAGGGCGGGGAGGAGTCTGGAAGGGAGGGGAGGGGTCTGGAAGGATAGGGGGAGGAGTCTGGAAGGATAGGGGAGGAGTCTGGAAGGATAAGGGAGGAGTCTGGAGGGAAGTGTGTGGAAGGTGGGGGGTAGTAGGATCTGGAAGGTTGGGGGGGGGCGAGGGGCTGGAGGCTGGAAGGGAGGGGAGGGCCCTGGAAGGGAGGGGAGGGTCTGGAAGGGAGGGGAGGGGTCTGGATGGGAGGGGAGGGTTTGGAAGGGGAGGGGAGGGGAGGGAGGGGTGGGGAGAAGGATTTCCAGCGGTGATATGTCAGGCTCAGCAGGGAATGCCACGGAACGTCCAAGAGTCCTTTTTTGTCATTCCAGGCAGGAAGACCCGGGCTGCCAATATGCCCTGGAACATTCGTCCGGGCTGAATATCAAGTGCTGGAAACTGGAAACTAAGCTTCTTGTTCCAAAAAAAAAAAAAAAAAAATTATCAAGCATTATACCGAGACCACCCTTGTGATATCCCACCTACAAAAATATCCATGAAGGGTTAAATTTTGAATAAGGGTTGCGTAATCCTCATGGCAACATCTCTCAGGTTAAACATCTCGCCACAACAAGCAACCCTTAATTGATATTAACACCTTGTAACCCTTAAATAATAATACAACCATGTTGCCATCAAATAATATTGAGACCCTAAAACCCTTAAATAATATTAAGATCCTGTAACACTTACATAACGTTAAGGTCCTGTAACCTTTAGATAATATTAAGACCCTGTAACCCTTAGATACTATTAAGACTCTGTAACCCTTAGATACTATTAAGACCCTGTAACCCTTAGATACTATTAAGACCCTGTAACCCTTAGATATTATTAAGATCCTGTAACCCCTAGATAATATTAAGACCCTGTAACCCTTAGATAATATTAAGACCCTGTAACCCTCAGATAACATTAAGACCTTGTAACCCTTAAATAATATTAAGGCCCCGTAGCCCTTACATGATATTAAAACCCCGTAACCCTTAAATTATATTAAGACCCTCTAGCCTTAGATAATATTAAGATCCTGTAACCCTTGAATAATATTAAGACCCTGTAACCCTTACATAATATTAAGATCCTGTAACCATTAAATAATATTAAGACCCTGTAACCCTTGCATAATATTAAGATCCTGTAACCATTAAATAATATTAAGACCCTGTAACCCTTCAGTAACATTAAGACCTGTAACCCTTAGGTAATATTAAGAACCTGTAACCCTTGGATAACATTAAGACCCTGTAACCCTTAGATAACATTAAGTTCCCATAACCCTTAGATAATATTAAGTTCCTGTAACGCTCCAATAATAAGTTCCTGTAACCCTTAGATAATATTAATACCCTGTAACCCTTAGATAACATTAAGACCCTGTAACCCTTAGATAATATTAAGACCCTGTAACCCTTAGACAATATTAAGACCGTGCAACTCTTTGATGACATTAAGACCCTGTAACCCTTACAAAATAATAAGACCCTGTAGTAAACCACTTCTCTGAAGGTTTCTAAACGACATCACGGCAAAACACAGCAACCCTCTAAGAAACGCCTCCCTGTCCTCACATACTTTCGCCAGCCGTTTCGGACAATGCAACCCTTAAACTAATGCCTCTGTAACCCTCCAAGACATCAGGAAACCCTTCTCTCTCCTTTTCCTATTTGCCAGCGAAAGCGCTTCTTCGCCCCGTGTTGACGCAGATACCGGATCTCCGTAATGGACTTGCGGTGCAAATATTGTCTGAACGTTCAGGATAAGGTATTACCTTACCGGCGGACAACGGGTGGTACACATACACACATACACACACATACATACACAGATACACAAACTCTCACCACAGAGAAACATACACGAACATTCGCCACAGAGAGACATGCACAAACATTCGCCTCTGAGAGACATTGACATGCAAATACAAACAGCACTTTACCCACCACACACACTCACACATACACATACACACAAATGCACATATGCACACTCGCATACAAACAGATACACAAGCACTCGCACACACACAGATACACAAACACTCACCACAAAGAAGAAAATTGAACATGTAAATCATCAATTTACATGTCATCATAACATCTACCAAAACTAAAATCAGGAATTAACAAAATTCATAAAAAAATTCAAAATTCAAAATGTGGATTCATTTAGCAACAATAAACTGAAAGAAGGATTTTTACCATGTCCTGAATTTATATACACGTACTGGGCATTTCTCGTAATAGACTATTTTTCTTATCAATGACTTAATTCAGTTAAAATTTATATATACATTTTTTTAGAGTATTATATTTTTGTTTCTATGTTTTCTTAATGAACTACAGAATTCACGAATCTGTCGCCAATAAAATGACTTACAATTGAGAGACATTTTCCTTTTAATTTTCATAGACGACCAGTATCTTTATTTTTCCTAGTTTCTACGGATCAGTTACTAAAAAATAAAAAAAAAAGATAAATTATGAATTAACAAATAAATAGATAAAAAACATCAAGCATAAATATATACATAAGAATATGAATATATAAATTTAAGCATAAAATCATCCCAGGAGTATTTGAAATTATTCATATTGCACTGAAATCTTTCAACCCAAAACAAAATGATTAAAATTTCACTTGGAATGACTTTAATTGTACAGTAGTTTGAATTATCTTTAATTATCTAATTATATTCGAAATTATTCATATTGAACCTGATGTGATTCAGATAGCAGTTATATGGAATTAAAATTAATCTCCAAGTACAATAGATTTGCTCTCAAAGATATTATAACTGCAATTGAACTTAAACAAAACTTATATTGTATGGAATAGAAACCAAAGTTATGAACTTAATAATTAAGATAAAGCAGTTATTCAAGAAAATGATGAAATAGACTTGATCTAAAGCAATTCTAAGCAAGATTGCTAAGTGAGAATGATTCTTTTATAAGTTATAAATTGAATATGTAATTTTTCTTTGAATAATTTCAGTTACAATTTTGATTTTTTTAATTGCATTCTTTAAATCAATTCAAGTAATTCTAATGATTTTAAGAATTTAAAATATCTAAAAGGTGATTTGAATCAGTTTCAAAAAGGACTTGAAGTTTTACAAGACTATTTTGTATCATTTCAAAATGAAATTGAGTGACTTTAAATATAATTCGAAGTGTTTCATTAAAGCTTTGACTAATATCATGTGTCATTTCAATGATTTCGAGATAAAAAAAATGGATAAACATTGTTATTTCCAAGAGTTCACTTCTTACGAGATTATTCTGTACCATTTCAAAATATTCAAAAAGGTTCACTATTCTTAAAACAGCTTCATCTGTGTTACGGAGGCGAGAAAATCCTTCATTTTTTAATCCTAACTTCATGAAGTTTGGAAAAATTGCTGTTGGCAAAGTCCTCCTCCCTCGCCCTGAACTTAAATTGGATGGAAGTTTCGTTTTTAATCAAGATATGAGCACCAAGCCACCACCCCTCCAAAAAAAAAAAAAAAAAAAAAAAAGAAAAAATAAACAATAATGTTTTTGTAAAGTTCCAGGAGGAAGTTGAGATGAAGCTGCTAGCCTTTTCACTCAGTCAGTTTGGAAGCTCCTGGGCCTGAATGAGAACCATTACGGCTCACACCAGAGCCTCAAGAAAAGCAAGTTAAGATTAAGCTGGTAACTTTTCATTCAGTCAATCCGGAAGTTCTTGGGCCTGAATGAGAACCGTTACAGCTCACCTTAAGATAAGGTCCTTGTGTTTTCAGTTAACCCATGAGCTGTTTGGTTCAAAACTTCTGATTTTTCACCTGTTCTGTCCGATGGACTTGAAAACTTGCATGGTTACTCAATCCCAGTGACAATGCAACCTTACATGATCAGTAGGTCAGCCGTGACCTCTAGTGATCCTACAGTGACCTCTCCCAGTATCTCAGGATTTGTATGAAACTCTATGGATTTTTCACAACTTCTTTGACTAGACAGGACATCAAGTTCAATTTCGTCAACTACAATCATAAATCGGTTACAATTTCTGTCAAAACTAAAAAGCATAAAATAAAAAAATAATTTTTTTTAAAACACACTTTTATTAAACTGCTCTAAAAAGTAAAAAATATTTGGCGCCCACACTTTTATTTTCGTAGACATGATTAATTGTAAGAAAATCCTGGTGTGTCTCAAAAAATTATATTTTACTTTTTGGTGCATTTTAATAAAAGAGTCTTTTGAATTTTTTTTTTTTATATTTTATTTTTGAAGTTTCAGTCCTCACTAACTCTTCTGGGTTCCTGGTCTCACTGTAACTCACTGTCTGTCTCAAGTTACAGTTCAGTTCATTCACTATCTACTGTGACTCTGGGAGAGCAATTTGACTCACTGCAGCTCGCCCTAGACCAGTGGTTCTCAAACTGTTTGGTATCGTCACCCCCGGGGGCAGTCATGTGAAGTTAAATTATAAAGGAAGGACAAATATTGAAACTCTTAATCTCTAATCCATTTTATATGTAAGAAATTAACTTTACTTGTACTCAAGTCTTAAGAAATAAAGAATTTAGAATTTACGCATTGTCCCTCTGACAAAAAATTAAAATTAAAGCATTGTTCCTTTTACTACAAATTGGAATGAATAGAAAATAGAGTTTAGAAAGTGCCTCGTTACCCCCCAGAAACGGCTCCATTACCCCCACGGGTGTAATTGCCCCCCAGTTTGAGAACCGCTGCCCTAGGCCTGAAGATGTGTTTCAAGAAACAATTCTCAGTCGCCCTTTGACTCGTCCACTCGCCTCAGAGAATTCTGAAGCCTCACTGAGGCTTCACTGTGACTCCAGCCAGGCCTGAAGTTCTGTAAGTTTTCAGTCACTAACATCATTAGCTCTCGGGTCCCATTGTGACCCACTGCTCTAACTTCTGTGGCAAGTTTCAGTGAGGTTAGTTGATCAGGATTGGGGTTGGCTGTTGGTATGGACTCCCTTCCTACCCAATTTCCCCTCACCCCAACCCCCTCTAAAGTCAAAGGGATAGCCCAAACCTTATTAGAGACTTCTAGAGAAATTGCAATCATATTCTTATATTATGTTAGTGGGAAATACAAGATAAAAATTAATTAAAAAAATTAAACATCACTGGAGAGAAAAAAAGGAGGTATAGAATGATTCAAAGTCTAAATAAACAAGTAAAAAATGCGCCGAAGTTTCTCCTGCGCAATCTAGTTTTCTGTACAGCGTATAATCAAGGCCACCGAAAATAGATCTAACTTTTGGTGGTCTCGGTATACTGCTGTATGAGCCGCGGCCCGTGAAACTTCAGCCACGGCCCGGTGGTGGCCTATCCTATATCGTCGCGATTATGGATAACTTTAAGCTTAAATAAAATAAAAACTACTAAGGCTAGAGGGCTGCAATTTGGTATGTTTGATGATTGGAGGGTGGATGACCAACCTACCAATCTGCAGCCCTCTAGCCTCAGTAGTTTCTCAGATCTGAGGGCGGACAGAAAAAGTGCGGACGGACAGACATATAGCCATCTCAATAATTTTCTTTTACAGAAGTGAATAATGCTACTGACTTCAACAGCAAAACGAAAAAATAAAACTAAAATAATCCTTTGCAACATTCGTCTCCAACTTCCTACCCCGCGCCTCTCCAACGCAGCGCTGCAGAAACGAATAGGCAGCATCAATGCATGCAAAGTCATTAACCATCTCCCCAGTCTGTTATCACACGGAGAGCTGTGACACATCCATTATCAACGCAGGCACTCCCTTGCGCATGCGCATGGGCTAAGGCACGTTCTGCCTCTGCCTCAACCTCTACCTTCTGCTGATGGAATATTCCTTCATCGAAGACCTCTGTTCATTCCCAATGCAGTCATTATGAAAGTCTATCATTGTCTGGGTACTTCATTAAGCCACTCCCAAGAGAGACTTGATATCAAGGCTTTTTGTCTTTCCAATAAAGGTGAGAGATGGAGGAACCTCGATCGTGTCTCCGTGAAAACTTTCAAGCAATATCCTGCTATAAATCTACGTTAATGAAAACAGTAGACATTTTCAAACCGCAGAAACTTTAGACGAAAGTTTCGAGTTGTAATTGCGAAGGTGTTTGTTTCTTGCAATGCATTTAGGACAAAGCATTTCAGTGCTTGAAGTCTGCGTGGTCCAAGTATTTGATTGGGAAACTTCAGGAAGCGTGTGTATGATAATAACACTGGTGACTGCAGCTGAACAGACGAATTTAATTGAAAGCTTTCTTGCTTTGTCTAATCATTTAGTTGCATTAGCAAGGGTCTTTATTGTTGCGTTATTAAGGGTCTTTATTTTTGCATTGTTAAGGGTCTATGTTGTTGCATTACTAAGGGTCATTATGTTGCATTATTTAGGGTTTTTATTGTTGCATTATTAAGAGTCTATATTGTTGCATTACTAAGAGTCATTATGTTGCATTATTAAGGGCTTTTATTGTTGCATTATTAAGAGTCTTTACCGTTGCATTATTAAGGGGCTTTACTGTTGCACTATTCAGGGTCTTTATTTTTGCATTATTAAGGGTTTTTAGTTGCTGCATTATTAAGGGTTTTATTGATGCATTATTAAGGGCCTATATTGTTGCATTATTAAGGGTCTTTTTTGTTGCATTATTAAGAGTCTTTTTTGCATCATTAAGGGTTTTTATTGTTGCATTATTAAGGGTTTTTATTGTTGCATTATTAAGGGTCTTTATTGCTGCATTTTTAAGGGTCTTGCTTGTTGCACTATAAAGCGTCTTTATTATCGCATTATTAGGGGTCTTTATTGTATTTTTGAGGGGTCTCTATTGCTGCATTATTAGGGGTCTTTACTGTTGCGTTATTAATGGTCTATATTGTTGCATTTTCAAGGGTTTTTATTGTTGCATTATAAACAGTCTTTATTATTGCATTATTAAGGGTCTTTATTGTTGCAATATTAAGGGTCTTTACTGTTACGTTATTAAGAGTCTTTGTTGTTGCATCATTAAGAGTCTATATTGTTGCATTACTAAGGGTCTCTATTGTTGCATTTTTAAGTCTTTACTGTTGCATTATTAAGGATCTATATTGTTGCATTATTAGGGGTCTTTACTGTTGCATTATTAAGAGTCTTTACTGTTGCATTATTAAGAGTCTTTACTGTTGCATTATTAAGAGTCTTTACTGTTGCATTATTAAGGGTCTTTACTGTTGTATTATTAAGAGTCTTTACTGTTGCATTATTAAGAGTCTTTACTGTTGCATTATTAAGGGTCTTTACTGTTGTATTATTAAGGATCTTTATTGTTGTATTATTAATATTTATATTGTTGCAGAAACCTCTGATGACGGTAATGATAATGGAGTTGAATATGATGATAATATTATGTACAATGTCCTCACCCTCTCACGAACCTGCTTAGTAAGATTCTACCAAAATTTTTTTTACAAAAATGAACGGAAAAACTAAAGCTGTAATACATTAAGATACGAATTTTAGGATGTAGAATATATAAGAATAATAATTGTGATAAGTTATGAACCAAAAGTACGTTACTTAAGTATATATAGATGATGCCACCCATCTTGGAGAACCGATTTGTTGTTGGTAAGAAGCTGCAATGAAAGGTATAATTACAATGTCTACAGAATTGACGAGAATCAGGTGATAGTGGAATTAATCTGATTTCAATTACGTCGTGATCTTCTGATTCTTCGTGTCTTCTGGGACATTTCTTGTGGAGATAATAGTGACTGATTGAATGAATTTAGGCTGTCAAAGAAAATATTCTGTAATACATATAATCAGTATTCAGCTGCTACAATGAATAAATAAATAAATATCAGCCTAGATCTTCCCTCAAGAGATGATGGGACACCGCGTAGACAAACGCCTTGTTTACAAAAACTCCCCCCCCCTGGAACCTCCTCCAATCTACCAGGAAAGTGGCGCAACCCACCACCACTCTATGGGGGGGGGGAGAGGATTCCAATCTGTTTTCTAATCAGTTCGAAACCAATTAACCTTCCTGATTGGATCCCTTTCCTTCATTTACCCAACGACCACCTAGAAGCTCCTCTTCTTCTTCTTCTTCTTCTTCTTCTTCTTCTTCTTCTTCTTCTTCTTTGTCAAGATTTTCCAGAGGTCTTCCAAGGCTGAGCTGCCAACGCTGGAACCAACAGCAGCAGATTCTGTCGTCTGCGCTGGCTGGGTGTCCGCACTTTTTCTTTCCGCCCTCAGATCTTAAAAACTGCTGAGGCTAGAGGGCTGCAAATTGGTATGTTGATCAACCACCCTCCAGTGACCAAACATACCAAATTGCAGACCTCTAGCTTCAGTAGTTTTGATTTTATTTAAGCTTAAAGTTAGCCATAATCGTGCGTCTGGCAACGATATAGGCCAGGCTACCACCGGTCCGTGGTTAAAGTTTCATGGGCCTCGGCTCATACAGCATTATACCG
>NC_089747.1:39258320-39273320 GCF_040412425.1 Macrobrachium rosenbergii | reverse complement strand
TTAACCTTCAACCTGTGGCTTGTGGTTGGTCAGTTCATGAATGGTCTCGAGTATTCCGAGAAGCTCCCTTTGTCAACAGATGGCTGTCCTGAGCAGAGTCTTCATCCTCTTCTCCACTCGGCTCTGGAATCGATGGCCAATAATAGGACCGAGTCCGGCGCCTTCTTTAGTTCTTGCAGATTCTGAAGGGGGGGAAAGGTATGTTTTTTTAAATTTTTAAATTAGTGGCATGTTGTTTTTATTTGAAATTAGCTTATGAGGGGTTATTAGATATTGATATTTTAGTTTTTATTGTTATCATTGAACAAACCGTGGGAATATTCTAGGTTGTTTTATAATAATGATAATAATAATAATAATAATAATAATAATAATAATAATAATAATAATAATAATAATAATAATAATAATAATAAAACAACTTTTCCACTGCTATATATATAATAAGACAACCTACTTCCTCTTCGCATTATAATTTAACCAAACCTGATCATCACAATACAACTAGACTTATTTAAAACTTAACCTAACCTAACTTTTCCCCTAACCTAAGCTAAACTTTCCACTGTTATTATATATATATTAAGACAACCTAACTCATCTTTGCAATATAACTTAACCAAACCTAAGCATCACAATACAACTAGACTTATTTAAAACTTAACCTAACCTAACTTTTACCCTAACCTAACCTAACCTAACCTAACTGCTCTATTAAGACAACTGCTCTTTGCATATATTAAGACAATCAACTACATTGACAACTACAAACTTTTGCAACCTAAACTAATCCTAACCTTCCACTGCTAACATAGCATCAATATACAATACAATCTAACCTAACTAGACTTATTTTTAAAACTTAACCTAACCTAACTTTTCCCCTAACCTAACCTAACCTAACCTTTCCACTGCTCTATATATTAAGACAATCTACCTCCTCTTTGCAATATAATCTAACCTAACCTAAGCATCACAATACAACTAGACTTATTTAAAACTTAACCTAACCTAACTTTTCCCCAACCTAACCTAACCTAACCTAACCTTTCCACTGCTCTATATATTAAGACAATCCACCTCCTCTTTGCAATATAATCTAACCTAACCTAAGCTTCACGTGACAGCATTAAGTAGGTCTCTCTATTTCTCCTCGCAGGTACTGAGACAGGGATATTTATCACCTGAGTTATTGCTACACAGGAATTCTCGGAATTATCAGCAATGTTGCCGTCAGCAGTGTCGTTTCATTCTTGATGGGTAAATACAGATGTTTGGTTAAATGCAGTTATCACTGATGAAGAAGTATCTTCGTTTTTATTGAAAGTTATCGCTTATGAAGAAATGTGCTTTTTACTTTACTAGTGATTATCACTAATAAACAAATATTTATTTATATTTTCTTATTTATTGAAAGTTATCACTTATGAACAAATATTTTCAAAATTCGTTGATAGTTATCACTGCTGAACAAATGTTTTCAAAATTTATTTAAAGTTGTCTCTCATGGACAAAAATTTTCATATTTATTGAAAGTTATCACTGGTGAAAAAATATTTTTCAAAATTTATTGATAGTTATCAATTTTGAACGAATATTGTTTTATTTATGGAAAGTTATCACCGATGAAAAAGTGTTTTTCAAAATTTATTAATGGTTATCACTTATGAACAAATATTTTTCTATTTATTGAAAGTCCTCACTGATAAATAAATATTTTTCAAAATTTATTGATAGTTATCAATTATGAACAAATATTTTCGATTTATTGATATATACACATTCCAATCTTATATTTCCGGATTACAGTACCAGACAATTATATATATATATATATATATATATATATATATATATATATATATATATATATATATATATATATATATATATATATATATATATATATATATATATATATATATATACATATATTATAATAATAAAATCACTACAGTACATTACATGAATTACGGTTCTCAATATCCGATTGGTGCATTAACACCTGGGGAGGTGGACCCTCGCCTGATCAGCCCAAGGTGTCTGAGAATTTATCAAAGAGTTTGAAAGACCTTCAACAATCTCTCTCGGACTCAACATGGTATCAAGGAAAACCTCGACCAAATGGTCGATATTCCCATGATTATGGAGCGGAAAGAAGACCATGTGGAATCAGATGCTTTTGTCTCTGCGTCTCTGCAACACAAGGAGGAGGAGGAGGAGGAGGAGGAGGAGGAGGAGGAGGAGGAGGAGGAGGAGGAGGAGGAGGAGGAGGAGGAGGAGGAAACGAAGGGGAATATTCCGTTGACACGAAGGCTGAAATTATAATGTTTCCAAGCCACAAAAACGACCTTATGCATTCCGTAGAATAAATTGCTGTTGCCTAACTTACTTGGCTTTGAAACCCTCTACCTACTTCTGTGTTTTCCTCCGTTCAAGGTTAAACCCAACCTTCTTTTGTTTTAACTTTTTTTTTGTTATTTCATTTAGCCCTGGTCTAAGAGGCTACATTTGGGACTACGCATCCCATTGGCCCTCTGAACTCGGCAGGATAAATTACGTTCGATTTTGCATTGCAAAATCTCTTTGCTACTGACCAGTGGGTCTACCCCTCTGTTTTCTCTGTTGTTTTACTATAATTTCTTATTTATTTTACTTAACCCATCTTAATAAACCTTTGCTTCAGTCCTGGTCTTACACTTCTGGGTTTCTTTACCTGATTTCCTTACCGACGACTGGCTTGATTCTGCCTCGGTTCAGCGCAAACTGTAATACTTTAATAACTAATTTCTTTATATCTGCTGTATGTAAACATACAGATGAACCCTAAACGTCGGAAGTTTATTTTATATACATAAACCCTTTATAAAGAAAATGTCACGTAAAACTACCAGCACTAAACCGTTTTGATGTACAGTTGAGAACAAAAGTCTGGCATAAAAACATATACTCAGCCACTTGAGTCATATTTACATCTACCTGTTCAATCATTTCCTTTCTTCACTGGCTTTTGTGATGCGGAACAGCCACTGGGCTGCAAGCTACAAGCCCTGGAAAAGTGGAGAATCTTTTCTCACAGCACAAAATATGATTTTATTTCCTGGTATCCTATGGGAATGAGTAGGTGAAAGCTTCACAGTCATTCTGCATTTAGAAACTGTTTTCTCTCAACAATTGGCCCATAATAATCTTCTGTCCAATCTTCTGACTTATTGCATTTAAAACTGCAACCCTGACTCCTGTAAGGGGTTGTAACGCCGTCAGTGCACCTTAAGTGAAGCATAGTATGCGTTGCTAAAAGATGCTTGCAGTTTCCCTTTGGCCCCTAGCTGCATCCACGTCTTAGCTGTTTACTCATACATTCTATCTCCTCTTCCCTTCTTCCATCTTGCTGTCCAACTCCCTCAACTCCCTCTTTGTCACTCTTAAGCACTGAATGGCTGAAAGTGACCCAGAGTTTGGCTTTGTAGGAAAATTTTCATACTCAAGATTAATCAAATTGCTACCATAATCCACCTAGTCTATTGGCCACTTTGTAATGCCTCTTATGATACAACTGTGAACTGAACTGAACGAGCTGAAAAGATTAAAAATGAGAGAGAGAGAGAGAGAGAGAGAGAGAGAGAGAGAGAGAGAGAGAGAGAGAGAGAGAGTTGCATGGTGTAAATGGAGTAAGAAAGACTGAAATGAAGAGAAATGCATAGATATAAAGGTAAAACCATTAGCATAAGTGAAAAGATGGACTAGAATATTTCGAGATGGTAAAGTCATGTGGAGAGACTGGAGGAATAAAGTTCGGTGAAAGCTTGTATGATTCAGACAGAAGGAGGGGAAGGGGGAAGGCAATCGAAAAGCTTTTAGATAAACTCTGAAAAAGGAACAGGGAGATTCCGTTCAAAGTGAAGGTGAGTGGCTTAGTGTATGTGGAGGGAATAACGTCCTGATGTGGAAGTTTTAAGTATAAAATGTGTTCATCCTTTCCTTAGCAGGTAATGGATGAAGGCATGAACTTGTCTACTCTCTCTCTCTCTCTCTCTCTCTCTCTCTCTCTCTCTCTCTCTCTCTCTCTCTCTATATATATATATATATATATATATATATATATATATATATATATATATATATATATATATATATATATATATATATATATATATATATATATATATATATATATATATATATATATATATATATATATATATATATATATATATATATTAAACTCAGCAAAGAACATCTGAAAAATTGAGAAATACAAAAAGCCAACAACAAAAAACCCAAACGCAATATGACACACTTCCATAACTGATTAAAGACCTGGGCCTTTCCTCCCATCATGGTGCCATACGACCGTGATTAATGGCAAGGACAAAGAATCCAGAAGAATGATGCATTTGCGACGCCGTGGTTACTCAATCGATCAATCAAAGGAGAAAGCCATTTGTATGAGGAATGTCGGACTGGGGATAATGTTCTAATGTTTCTGATTTCTTTTCGTTCATTATTCTTCATTTTTCATCATTCTTCATTATTCTTCAGGATCCTGAAGGGTATTATTTACTGGCAAAATCCGACTCTTGAACCTAGGACGCTTATGGGACTCAGGAAGTACAGAGGAAGGGAGAGAGTTCTACACTCTGGAAGTGGAGGTCGACTCTTGAGTTGGCAATTTACACATGACTTTTTTTATCATGGGAGGCCTTTGGAACGGACAATTATGTGCTCTTTTCTAAGCCAGGATAGATTGGAAACAGAGAGGGGAATTAGGTAGGACAAAAAAGGATAGAACTTTTTACGAAGGAACTTATCAGCACGCCTTTTAAAAATGGGAAGATTATATGGAAAAAAATATATACAGTATATATGTAGCCTTATTCATTTACTTGTTTATTTCAAAACAAAAACGTAATTTCTACATCACCTTCCTTGTCGAAAGTCACTTTTCCTCCTCTATCAATCAATCTGTCATCTATCTTACTTCCTGTATCAAAATCATGCCCTGTGCATACACTGGCATACTATGTGCTATCCCCCCCAGCCTCAGTAGGGGAATAATTCTCTCAGCGCACCTCATGCGGTGCACGGTAGGCATTACTAAAGGCTGCATGCAACGTCCTTTTCATAAATGTATCAAAATCTATTTGCTGATGTTGGTCTTGAATTAACCATGTTAATTGAACACTAAAATAAAATAAAAAACTCTACGGTAATCACACTCCATATTTCATTACCACACGGAAAAACCCTTATCTTAAAAATTCTTCAAAATCTTATGATGCTATAGTTCTTAAATTGATAATAATAATAATAATAATAATAATAATAATAATAATAATAATAATAATAAAGATAAAAACATCTACGATAATCATACACCACATTTCACTATCACAAGCACCATTAAGTGTTTGTGATAGTGGAAAAATTCATCAAAGCCTATCTATATGCTGGTATAATTCTTAAATTGACCATATTAATTTAACACTAAAAATAAAAAAAAACGCTACGGAACTATCACACCATATTTCACTATAAAAAACTTAATGCTTATATTAAAAATTCATTAATGTCTATACAGTATATGCTCTGCATAATTCTTAAATCGGCCATATCAATTTAACACTGATATAAAAAATACTCTACGGAGCTAGCACGCCACATTTCACTATCAAAAGCAAATAGCCTCTCCTTCGACACCAACGTGCGAATAAAAATCGATCGACCAGTCGATATAATTCACTCGTCCCAGGTATGCCCGCTCAGGCATCGTCACCATCGTCATCATATCATCATCATCATCATCATCATCATCATCATCTCCTCCCGTCATTATACCAGGTAAGTTAAAAAGCTCATTACTTTCCTCATTAACGCATTATCGTCAATCTCGTTACACCGTCTGCAAGTTTCAGACTTCGTTAACCGAATACCGAATCTGGTTATGACGCAGTTTTAGGTCGGAAGACCGTGCAAAGAATGTTGGGGAGGTTATCAAGAAGAAGGTGAAGAATGAGGGAGAATACGAAGAGGGTGAGAAGGAGGAGGTAGGAGGAGGTGAAGAAGATGGGAAGAAAAAGAAGGAAGTTGAGGGGAGAGAGAGAGAGAGAGAGAGAGAGAGAGAGAGAGAGAGAGAGAGAGAGAGAGAGAGAGAGAGAGAATAAAAGGTGGGAAGAAAAGAAGGAAGTTGAGGAGAGAGAGAGAGAGAGAGAGAGAGAGAGAGAGAGAGAGAGAGAGAGAGAGAGAGAGAATATAAAGAAGATGAGAAGGTGAAGAAGGTGGGAGGAAAAGAAGGAAGTTGAGGAGAGAGAGAGAGAGAGAGAGAGAGAGAGAGAGAGAGAGAGAGAGAGAGAGAGAGAGAGAGAGAAGAGAGAGAGAGAGGTAGAAAATAAAGGAAGATGAGAAGAGAGAAGAGAGGTGAGAGAGAGAGAGAGAGAGAGAGAGTTGAGAGAGAGAGAGAGAGAGAGAGAGAGAGAGAGAGAAAGAGAGAGAGGATAAAATCGGAAGAAAAGAAGGAAGTTGAGGAGAAGAGAGAGAGAGAGAGAGAGAGAGAGAGAGAGAGAGAGAAGGTGGGTAGAGACAGAAGGAAGTCGAGGAGAGAGAGAGAGAGAGAGAGAGAGAGAGAGAGAGAGAGAGAGAGAGAGAGAGAAGGAGAATAAGTTGGGAGGAAAATGGAGGAAGTCCAGAAGAAAGGGAAGAAGGAGGGAGAATGATAAGAAGATGAGAAGGAGAAGGAGAAGATGGGAAAACGAAGGAACACGAGAAGAAGATGCAGAAGAGAGAAGATGAATGAGAGGAGAAGAATAAAGACACAAGAAAAAGAAACAGAGCAGGAAGAAGAAGAAGAAGAAGAAGAAGAAGAAGAAGAAGAAGAAGAAGAAGAAGAAGAAGAAGAAGAAGAAGAAGAAGAAATAATAAAATTCAAAAAGGAAAACGGGAGGAGAGAATGAATTCTAAAGTCTTGCAGCGGTGGGTGAGACAAATGAATATTATTGGATATGAGGTACTCATGTAGATATGATATAAGGACCTGTTGTAACAGGTAATAGCCCTAAGCAGTATACCAGTTATTAACAGGTACTATCAGCCAGGCAGGTACAACTTGTTGTGACCGAACAGGAAAGGAGTACAACTTGTTGTGACCGAACAGGAAAGGAGTACCAGTACCCAGGTACTATCAACCAGGCAGGTACAACTTGTTGTGGCCAAACAGGAAAGGAGTACCAGTACCCAGGTACTGTCAACCAGGCAGGTACAACTTGTTGTGACCGAACAGGAAAGGAGTACCAGTACCCAGGTACTGTTAACCAGGCAGGTACAACTTGTTGTGACCGAACAGGAAAGGAGTACCAGTACCCAGGTACTATCAACCAGGCAGGTACAACTTGTCGTGACCAAACAGAAAAGGAGTACCAGTACCCAGGTACTATCAACCAGGCAGGTACAACTTGTTGTGACCAAACAGGAAAGAAGTACCAGTAACCAGGTACTATCAACCAGACAGGTACAACTTGTTGTGACCAAACAGGAAAGAAGTACCAGTACCCAGGTACTATCAACCAGGCAGGTACAACTTGTTGTGACCAAACAGGAAAGAAGTACCAGTACCCAGGTACTATCAACCAGGCAGGTACAACTTGTTGTGACCAAACAGGAAAGAAGTACCAGTAACCAGGTACTATCAACCAGGCAGGTACAACTTGTCGTGACCAAACAGAAAAGGAGTACCAGTACCCAGGTACTATCAACCAGGCAGGTACACCTTCTTGTGACAAAACAAGTCATATCTCATACCAAGAAAGAAGTACCAGTACCCAGGTGCTATCAACCAGGCAGGTACAACTTCTTGTGACCAAAAATACAACATTTTCCAGGAAGAGAAAGATTCTGTCAGGCCGACGTGATCCTGAATTAAACCAGGCAGGTACAATTATCGACCAAACAGAAAAAGGTCGTCCTCGATGCCCAACCACGGCTCCTTCTTGGTCAAAACAAGTCTCCGTAAACAAAGAGTCGAGACAGGTGCTTTAATGAGGCAGGTAGATACTGAGGACACAAAGAATGCAACATTTAACGGTCATGCTACTTGTTAGTGTTAGGTTGGTTGGTTGAAATTCTACTTTGGTTTCCTCGAGCCCAGGGTGAGGGTTTCCGTTAAACAAGAGTCGAGACAGGGAATTTAATGAGGCCAGGGAGATATGAGGACACGCAGATTGCGTTTAACGGTCATGCTACTTGTTAGTGTTAGGTTGGTTGGTTGAAATTCTACTTTGGTTTGGGGGTGAAGGTTTGGTTAAACACACACACACACACATATATGTATATATATATATACACTGTGTGATAAGCTGATCTTGATTATTATTAATTATGCTCTACGAAAATTGTCCAAACCGTTTTATAAAGCAAATATGGAATACGCCAATCAAGGTGCTTTACGTAATTCAATATAACATTTTTCTTGCGATCTGTTTTATCAAAAATTTCGTAATATAAACAAAAAAATCGATAAAAAATAATGCCACCGATGCGATACGTTTTCTGTGCTAATTGAATCTAACTTCTCGAATTTATCTATTTAAGTATTTATATACGAACAGAACTTATCTATTTCCGCGTTTGTGTACACTCGGCAAGAAAAGTGAAGATACAGTTTTCATTAGATTTCGTTCATCGAATTTCAATTTTTTTCTTACAGAAAACACATAATCTCGGTAAATTTACTCTAGAATATGAAAATACAATGCAAATTATATCATATATGTTAAATCTGCAAAACAAAAACGTTCAGATACTTAAAAACACCATGCATGTACTAAGTAATCAGAATTTCTCAGATGACTTCGTTCATAGAGATCTAAAAGATAGTATGTGGATATCTCGGTGTAGTACTATTCATCAGAACGGCAATATTTACTCGTTTTCCGTTATGAACAGGCTTATTATTGCATCATCATACGAGGTAATGATAATTTCTTTAATTTTTACACATTCATGTTTGTATTTCACGGTGTTAAAAGTCAGCTGGAATTAATGGCAGTAAATGTTGTGACAACTAGGGTAGGTTGACCAAATCTATTTAAATCCGCAAGAGCGTTCTCTATGATGTGAAGGGCAGCGCAGGAGCTTCGGGGGGAATACGCAAGTAACTGGATGTTTCTTGACGTTGCCATAGTTTCTCTCTCTCTCTCTCTCTCTCTCTCTCTCTCTCTCTCTCTCTCTCTCTCTCTCTCTCTCGCCATTGCTAAAACATACTGTACCAATATAGTGTAGCTCAATCTCAAAAAGAAAAAACAATGAAATGAGTAGCTCTACCGATAGGCCTAGGCTTACACAACAGCAGACTCTCTCTCTCTCTCTCTCTCTCTCTCTCTCTCTCTCTCTCTCTCTCTCTCTCTCTCTCTCTCTCATCATAACAATGCATTCGTTCCTTTTCGTTGGACATTGCTCAAATTTAACTCTTGATTTCATTATGGAAGATCGCGTTTCCGATTATGCAAGCATTCCGTTCATTGTGGTGTCATAAATTCATTTGTGTAAGGTTGCTTGGTAAGTTACGTCGAAAAATGTTTATTTTGCTCAGAACTGTCGTTACAAATTACAACTTGAACGAATACTGTGAAACTTTCTACTGCATTTAAGTATCAATGATTTCATTATCGTAGAATATGATTGAAAGTTATAAGAGGTCAAGCAAAAAACAAACACAATAAGACGGAAGCTCCTCCCCTTTGTAAAGTTGCCAGATGTCGCATTATTGAGCAACATATGTCCGAAGATTTAAAAAAACTGTATCCTCACTTTCCTTGCCGAGTGTACATAAATAAATGTATATAGATTAAACATTAGCTTGGAAAATATAATCTTTCACCAAATATGAATAAGACATTTGTTGATTAGTTGATTAGGTCTCAGTGGCTCCCGTTTTGACCTCATGAAATCTCTCTCTCTCTCTCTCTCTCTCTCTCTCTCTCTCTCTCTCTCTCTCTCACTCACTTTTCTACAAACTCCTGTCCTGACCTCATGTCTCTCTCTCTCTCTCTCTCTCTCTCTCTAACTCACTTTTTCTACAAACTCCTGTCTCTCTCTCTCTCTCTCTCTCTCTCTCTCTCTCTCTCTCTCTTCATCGGCAGACTTCTGTTCTGAACTCATATAATCTTTCTCTCTCTCTCATTATCTATAGATTCTTGTTCTGAGTTCATGTAAATTCTCTCTCTCTCTCTCTCTCTCTCTCTCTCTCTCTCTCTCTCTCTCTCTCTCTCTCTCTGCCTACAGACTCCTGTTCTGACCTCAAGTTATCTTTCTCTCTGTCTGTCTGTCTGTGCGTCTCTCTCGCTCTCTTACTCTCTCTCTCTCCCCACCTCTCTTTTTATCTACAGACTTCTATTCTGATCTCTCTCTCTCTCTCTCTCTTTTCATCTACAAGTTCCTGTTCTGATCTCATGTCCTCTTTCTCTCTCTCTCTGTCTCTGTCTGTCTGTCTCTCTCTCTCTCTCTCTGACCTCATATAATCTCTCTCTCTCTCTCTCTCTCTCTGTCTCTCTCTCTCTCCAGTTCCTCATTTCCCACTAATATCTCAGGATCATTATCGTCCAAGATATTCAGATATGATTCGGTGAATTGGGGAGAGGGCTAAAACAGCAACTGCTCACTTAGGTCCGTCCTTTCATCTTCATTCTCAAAAGGAAGAAGATGAGAAGAGAGAGAGAGAGAGAGAGAGAGAGAGAGAGAGAGAGAGAGAGAGAGAGAGAGAGAGATAGCGACAGCCTCTTTAAACGCCGCTTAAATGAAGGGACTCGTTTTCTGCGGTCGTTTGTGGGAGGCCAAGTTATTAGCTGAGTGGGTTTGGTATTATTATTATTATTATTATTATTATTATTATTATTATTATTATTATTATTATTATTATTATTATTATTATTGTAAGTTTTATTATTATTGTTATTAATATTATTTTTATTATTATTATTTTATTAATATTATTAATATTATTTTTATTATTATTATTATTATTATTATTATTATTTTCGTTATAACAATCATATATCATTATTTTTATTATCATTGATAATAATAATAATAATAATAATAATAATAATAATAATAATAATAATTAATAATATCATTATTATCATTATTATTATTATTATTATTAATAATTGATAATAATAATAATAATAATAATAATAATAATAATATTATTATTATTATTATTATTATTATTATTATTATTATTATTATTATTATTATTATTATTATTATTATTATTTGGACAGCCATTTTCTTTTGAACCATCCCAGCGCACTAGAACTAATAAACATATGGTATATATATACACACATATATATATGTATATATATATGTATATATATATACATGTATACATATTTTAAAAATATAACATCATCATATATTAAGTATATCAAGCTTGTGAGAAACCACAGAGTATTTAAACCACGCATCCCTCTCATTGCAAGACCTTGCAATCGTATTTCTTTTGTTGCACGGTCTTGCAAAAACTTAAATTACAAAAATATTCAAGAATCTTGTCTGTGTAAAAAAAAACATTTCATTACTTTTATGATATTGCAACCAAATCTGCGTTGGATGACGTTGCAACATAATCTCAGAGGCATAAACGTCATATGTTGCATGCAAGCACATGCAATTTCGCAGGAATTTTGCCAGAGTGAAGTCATACCTCCTTAGCTGAGCGGATTTTCAAAATCGTTAAGTCGCGCAAGCGCGGATCAGCGGATGAATTTCTTAAGCGGAAGATGAGAGAGAGAGAGAGAGAGAGAGAGAGAGAGAGAGAGAGAGAGAGAGAAATTGTGGAAATGAAGGTACAGACAGATAGAAGAGAGAGAGAGAGAGAGAGAGAGAGAGAGAGAGAGAGAGAGAGAGAGAGAGAGAGAAACTGTAGAAATGAAGATACAGACATATGTCATATGTAAGAGAGAGAGAGAGAGAGAGAGAGAGAGAGAGAGAGAGAGAGAAATCGTAGAAATGAAGGTACACACAGATACAAGAGAGAGAGAGAGAGAGAGAGAGAGAGAGAGAGAGAGAGAGAGAGTAAAAAAAGGAAATAATTTTCTTCCTTAAAATCTGGGGGTGCATAACTAATTGCCCACTGGCGAACTTATATTTTTGCAGTTGTAAGTTATAATAATAATAATAATAATAATAATAATAATAATAATAATAATAATAATAATAATAATAATAATAATAATAATAATAATAATAATAATAATAATAATAATAATAATGAAAGTCCTATTAAATCATATATATATATATATATATATATATATATATAATCTCCAAAATTTCCAAAATCAAAAAATGGCAACAAAAGGAAGATTCCGTCTCATAGGACTTTCCAAGGAAGCGGCTCCTTCGGGATGAGCGGCTACCTGAGGTCTCCTTCTCTTTGAATTGACGCTGAGGGCCTTCTGATCTCTCCCTTAGGGAGGGGGTTGGGGGTCGGGAGAAGGACCCAATGAGGCGTTTTTTTCTGGCTGGCATTTTTGGTGTGTGGCTTGCTAGCTATCTATACGGCTGTGAGTTTATGTTTTTAATCTCTCTCTCTCTCTCTCTGTCTCTCTCTCGTTTTTCATTATTTCTATATTGTAACCTCTCTCTCTCTCTCTCTCTCTCTTTTTCAGTACTCTTATTTTTCTCTCTCTCTCTCAGTCTTTTTTTTTTTTCACAACTGTCTATTTTTAATCTCTCTCTCTCTCTCTCTCTCTCTCTCTCTCTCTCTCTCTCTTTCTTTTTCTTATTTCTGTGGTCTTCTCTGTTTTCATTATTTCTATATTTAATCTCTCTCTCTCTCTTCTTTTCATTATTTCTGTATTCTCTCTCTCTCTCTCTCTTTCGTTTTCACTGTCTGTCGATATGTTAATCTCTCTCTCTCTCTCTCTCTCTCTCTCTCTCTCTCTCTCTCTCTCTCTCTCTCTCTCTCTCTCTCTCTTTCGTTTTTCATTATTTCTGTATTGTAATCTCTCTCTCTCTCTCTTTCGTTTTTCACTGTCTGTCGCTCTCTCTCTCTCTCTCTCTCTCTCTCTCTCTCTCTCTCTCTTTCGTTTTTCATTATTTCTGTCTGTCGTTTTTCACTGTCTGTCGATGTGTTAATCTGTCTCTCTCTCCCTCTCTCGTATTTTACTATCTCTATATTTTAATCCCTCCCTCTCTCTTCAATTTTGTCTTCCAACTCGTCCTCTCTCTCTCTCTCTCTCTCTCTCTCTCTCTCTCTCTCTCTCTCTCTCTCTCTCTCTCTCTCTCTCTCTCTCTCTCTCAGTGGAAGCATTATCAAGTTTCAGACGACTGATGATCAAATTCGTGAAAAAATAGGTAAAAAATGCGCCGAAGTTTCTTCGGCGCAGTTGAGTTTTCTGTACATCGTATAATCAAGGCCACCGAAAACAGATCTATCTTTCGGTGGTCTCGGTATAATGCCGTATGAGCCGAGGCCCATGAAACTTTAACCACGTTCCGGTGGTGGCCTCTCCTATGTCGTTGCCTGAAGCACGATTATGGCTAACTTTAACCTTAAATAAAATAAAATCTACTGAGATAGATGGCTGCAATTTGGTATGTTTGATGATTGGAGGGTGGATGATCAACATACCAATTTGCAGCCCTCTAGCCTCAGTAGTTTTCAAGATCTGAGGACGGACAGAAAAAGCCATCTCAATGGTTTTCTCTTCCAGAGAAAACCGCATTCCTCCCAAACAGCAGCAAATAATTTGGTTCCTTCATTGAGTCTTTACAATTTACTTATTTCCAGCCAGTTACTCCAGAATGTTATTGCTCTCGGTGCAATGCACTTGCTTGCAATTGCCTTTACATTCACGAGCTAAAATCGGAGCATTTGCGAACTTTTCTTCAATGAAAGACAGGTTAGATTTCCCGATTTTATTCAGATTGAAGATGTCATCTCAAAAACGAAGAAATATTTGCTTTGTAAATTTTTCTATCCTCAATTCTTTAAAAAAATTCTGATGTATCTATATCTTGTAGCTTGATGGAATTTTGTAAGGTAATGGAACTCTAGAATTTCAGAATGCCACCTCAAAATGAAAAATATCTTTGCTCTGTCAATTTTTCTAGCTTCTTTCAAAAATTCTGATGTGCCTAGAACTTGCAGTTTCATGGAATTCCAGAAATTACAGGAATTCTCGAAAATTCTGATGGGCCCAGATCTTTTAGTTTAATATAATGATAGAATTTAATGGATATCTCGGATTTAAGATACAATCTCAAAATGTGAAAATATCTAAATATCTTCGTTCGGTTTCACAAGCCTGAAATACCTCGCGCAGGTGAAGGCAGCGCTGCGCAAAGACACGAAATAAATAGAGATTCTGGTGAGATGTCATTTTCAGTACAGTCTTCCCATGTTGAGATTTCATTTTCAATACAGTCTTCCTAAGTTGAGATTTCATTTTCAATACAGTCTTCCTATGTTGAGATGTCATTTTCAATACGGTCTTCCTATGTTGAGATGTCATTTTCAATACAGTCTTCCTATGTTGAGATGTCATTTTCAATACAGTCTTCCTATGTTGAGATGTCATTTTCAATACTGTCTTCCTATGTTGTGACGTCATTTTCAATAGTCTTCCTATGTTGAGATTTCATTTTCAATACAGTCTCCCTATGTTGAGATGTCATTTTCCATACAGTCTTCCTATGTTGAGATTTAATTTTCAATACAGTCTTCCTATGTTGAGATGTCATTTTCAATACGGTATTCCCATGTTGAGATGTCATTTTCAATACAGTCTTCCTATGTTGAGATGTCATTTTCAATACGGTCTTCCCATGTTGAGATGTCATTTTCAATACAGTCTTCCTATGTTGAGATGTCATTTTCAATACCGTCTCCCTATGTTGAGATGTCATTTAAAATACAGTCTTCCTATGTTGAGATGTCATTTAAAATACAGTCTTCCGATGTTGAGATGTCATTTTCAATACGGTCTTCCTATGTTG
>NC_089747.1:39238320-39253320 GCF_040412425.1 Macrobrachium rosenbergii | reverse complement strand
CCAAACTGCAATTTTCACCAAGTTGTGCAGTTTTTACCAAAATGTGCAATTTTTACTAAGTTGTTCAATATTCACCAAATTATTAAATTTTTTTTACCAAATTGTGCAATTTTCACCTAATTGTTAAAATTTCACCAAATTGTGCAACAAAATCAATCGTTTGCTTATTCTAGAGAAAAGTGCAGTCAGACAATCCTTTGAAAGTTCTCAAATTCATTCTTAGGAACCCCCTTAAACAGCGTAACAAAACCCTTCAGGCCACCTCTTCCCACATTTTCCTTACGAAAAGCAGCGAGAAGCTTATCACCACCAAGCTTTCGAACTCCATTCCTTCTTCTGTGTTCCTGGATTCTTATGGATTCCCATTCTCCCCAAAGCAAATCTGTCGCTTCCTTTTGAGACAAGTTCGACATTTTTATTTTTCCATTCTCATTCCTTTTGTAGCTTCCTCAGGGACTGGGCACTTTTTTCCCCTTCTCGGTTCCTTTCGACTGCTTCCTGGGCTAGATAAGTGCACCGGATTGCCCATTCCACCTACCTCCGCGCCGAGAAATAACACTACCTCAAAGCCCTGAGGGCACGACGCTCCTGCAGAAGAGATGGACGAAATCGAAACTCTGCAGTCGAAGAGCTTGGGAGCCGTGGACTACGTGCTCTTCGCTCTCCTGCTGGTGGTGTCCCTGGGCATAGGGATCTACAGCGCCCTCCAGGGGCGTGGCAACAGCACCACCTTGGACTTCCTCCTCGGCGGGAGGGAGATGTCTCCAGTACCTGTGGCTATATCGCTTCTGGGAGGTCTCATCTCAGCCATATCCATTTTAGGTAAGATGAAGGAATTGTTCATTTAATCACTATCATCAGTTGAGCTATAAAGGTTATATTGCCTCAGGGAGCCTCTAAAATAAAGATTATATATCCAGTTATCAACTGAGCTATAAAGCTTATGTTGCCTTAGAAATCCTCTAAAGTAAAGATTATATTATATCCACTCATCAACTGAGCTGTAAAGGTTATATTGCCTTAGAAATCCTCTAAAATAAAGATTATATTATATCCAGTTATCAACTGAGCTATAAAGCTTATATTGTCTTAGAAATCCTCTACAGTAAAGATTATATTATATCCAGTTATCAACTGAGCTATAAAGGTTATATTGCCTTAGGGAGCCTCTAAAGTAAAGATTATATTATATCCAGTTATCAACTGAGCTATAAAGGTTATATTGACTTAGAGAGCCTCTAAAGTAAAGATTATATTATATCCAGCTATCAGTTGAGCTATAAAGCTTATATTGGCTTAGGGAGCCTCTAAAGTAAAGATTATATTATATCCAGTTATCAACTGAGCTATAAAGGTTATATTGCCTTAGGGAGCCTCTGAAATAAAGATTATATTATATCCAGTTATCAACTGAGCTATAAAGGTTATATTGCCTTAGGGAGCCTCTAAAGTAAAGATTATATTACATCCAGTCATCAACTGGGCTATAAAGGTTATATTGCCTTAGGGAGCCTCTAAAGTAAAGATTATATTATATCCAGTAGCTATAAAGGTTATATTGCCTTAGGGAGCCTCTAAAATAAAGATTATATTATATCCAGTTATCAGTTGAGCTATAAAGGTTATATTGCTTTAGAAATCCTCTAAAATAAAGACTATACTATATCCAGTTATCAACTGAGCTATAAAGGTTATATTGCCTTAGAAATCCTCTAAAGTAAAGATTATATTATATCCAGTTATCGTCAGTTGAGCTATAAAGCTTATATTGCCTTAGGGAGCCTCTAGATTAAAGATTATATTATATCCAGTATCGTCAGTGGAGCTATAAAGGTTATATTGCCTCAGGGAGCCTCTAAAATAAAGCTTATATTATGTCCACAAGTGTAAAACACTTTAAGGTATATAAATAATTAAAATAGCAAGATTAAATTTAATAGAAAAAAAGCAATTAATGCAAGTTGTGGCAAAACTATTATTATTATTTATTATTTATTATTATTATTATTATTATTATTATTATTATTATTATTATTATTATTATTATTCGGAAGATGAACCCTATCCATATGGAACAAGCTCACCAAAGGGGTTCACTGACTTGTAATTCAAGCTTCCAAAGAAAATAATAATAATAATAATAATAATAATAATAATAATAATAATAATAATAATAATAATAATAATAATAATAATAATAATGGAAAGAAAACCCACAAGATTCCTGCATTATAACTTGTTTTACTTGTAAATATTTACATGTTACTTTTAAACTCAGTACTTTCAGGTCCTAACTGTGACCCTTTTTCAAGAGATGAGGTTGTGAGGCTGGTTCAAGGACAGCAGAAGATTGCTGGGCCTTGAACCAGCCTGACTACCTCATCTCTTGAAAAAGGGTCACAGTTAGGACCTGAAAGTACTCGAGTTTAAAAGTAACATGTAAATATTTACAAGTAAACAAGTTATCCACAAGAATCTTGTGGGTTTCTCTTTCCAACTTCAGAAGAAAACTGAAAGAAGTTTTTGTTTGGTTAATAATAATAATAATAATAATAATAATAATAATAATAATAACAATAATAATAATAATAATAATAATAATAATATTATTATTATTATTATTATTATTATTATTATTATTATTATTATTATTATTATTATTATTCAGAAGATGAGGAACCCTATTCATATGGAACAAACCCACCACCAAAGGGGCCACTGAAGGTAATGGGAAATACAGAAAGATGAGATATCAGTTATTATATATATATATATATATATATATATATATATATATATATATATATATATATATATATATATATATATATATATATATATATATATATATATATAAACATAAATCATAGGAAGGCTGTTCCTACCCGCCACCTCTCCTACCCTGGGCATTCATGCCCTACCCCTTCTACCCTGGGCATTCACATGAGCACAGCTCATGGCTAGAGAACGTTGGTTACATAAATCAATTGTGTTTACTTTAAAAAGAGAAAAAGTTGTCTCTCACAGTGACATTGTAAGAAATGAGAAGAAGAAGAAGAAGAAGAAGAAGAAGAAGAAGAAGAAGAAGAAGAAGAAGAAGAAGAAGGGGAAGAAGAAAGAGTGAAACTTTGTTGTTCATTGTATCATTTTATTTATCACAACAGTTCGACAAAGTGTTGTATTATAGGAATGGATAGACCCATATATAGGCCTATAAGTCATTAGGAGGTATTATAGACCTATATATTTATAGATATTTGGAGGTATTATAGATCTATGTATAGGCCTATACTCCTTAGGAGGTATTATAGATCTATGTATATAGACGACAGGAGGTATTATAGACCTGTGTATATAGACATTTGGATGTATTATAGACCTATATAAAGGCCTATAAGTTATTAGGAGGTATTACTGACCTATTTATATAGACATTTGGAGGTATTATAGATCTACAGTATGTATAGGACTATAGTCATTAAGAGGTATATATTATATATATATATATATATATATATATATATATATATATATATATATATATATATATATATATATATATATATATATATATATATATATATACATCAGGAGGTATTGCATACCTATCTATAGGCCTACTGTCACTAGGAGGTATTATAGACCAACAGTATGTATAGGTCTACAGTCACTAGGAGGTATTAACCACCTTTAGAACCAAATAATTTCCTTTTTATATAAATTAAGAGTGAAACATTGATAAAAAAAAATCCTTTTGTTAAATCGACCGGGAAGATAAAAAGATAAAATGAAATAAAATCTGCAGAAGTCGAAGATTGGCTGATCTGAGCTGTTTAAAATCCTGCTGCTCTGCTCTAGAAGTGACAAATGAATAGAAACGAGATACATTGAGTATGAGATTAGTTATATAGGAAAAAGGAAACACATACACACATACATACACCCCTACATACACACATACATCTACACACAAACACCAAGAGAGAGTTTGGTTCAGGAGTCTGAGGTAAAACAAAACCCGGAACAATTTTAAGGAGATTTGAAAGAAGCAGCTTTTCAAGGGAGACTTAGCTACACATGGCTAACTTTTTCCCGTTATACAGTAAACCTGGCTACCGTATCTACTTCGTTATAGCTGTTTATAGGATTATCCTGAACGTATGTCTGTTCTGTATTGAATATCACATTAGTTAGAATAAAGCTTCATAAGTTAATGGGTGCTTGGGGGTAAAAATGAACAAAAATGCGACTACAATAGTCATAAGTCAGTCCCTACTCTGTTCTGAGTCAGTGTATCTAATGTCTCCATTTTCTGTTGCAAAGAGAAACTCTATAGATTATTGAATATCAATATCACATTAGTTAGAGAAGAGCTTAGTAAGTTAATGGGTGCTTGTGGGTAAAAATGAGTAAAAATGCGACTACAATAGGCATAAGTCAGCTTCTAACTCTGTTCTGAACCAGTGTATCTAACGTCTCCATTTTCTGTTGCAAAGAGAAACTCTATAAATTATCGATGAATATCTCTTGACAGAAAACAGGAACTCAGCTTTAGCGGACGAGATGATCAAACCATTTTGCCACAGAGTGAACGAAGAAAGAGATTTATTTGCGAGGAAAAACACCTGAGAGTAATATATGTAGTATATTTGCCAAGATGGACTTGAAGCGTTTAGGAAAACATGACCAATAATTCAATTCAATATGGCAGCTCTTCCTCCCTATATATCTATAAATATATATCTATAAACACATCTATATGCACTTTCTTTTTTTTGCAGGCCTGGCAACGGAGATGTACTTCTATGGTACCCAGCTCTGCATCAACCTGATTGGCTGTTTCCTGGGCATATTCATCGTGCAGTTCATCACCCTGCCCGTCCTATACCCGCTGAAGATTATCTCATTAAATGAGGTAATTATTTCATCAAGTTATTAAGAGAGAATCTTGAAAGAAATTATGTTTTTTAAGATGATTTTTTAAGGTCATTTCTCTCAAAATTATATTGGGGAAAATGTGTGTATAGTATAAGGAAGAATAATGAAAACAATCATTATACATTTTATTAAGAGTTGAACTTGAGAGAAATTTCCTTTTTTAGAGATAATTTTTGAGATAATTTCTCTCAAAATTATATTGGGAAAATGTGTGTATAGTGTAGTGAAGAATAGTAAATACATAATCATTATACATTTTATTAAGATTTCTATGAGAGAAAACTCAACAATAATCTTGAGAGAAATTATCTTTTTTTAAGATAATTTCTCTCGAAATTATATTGGGGAAAAATATGTATACTATAATGAAGAATAATGAAAAGAATCATTAAACATTTTATTGAGAGCTCTATGAGAGAAAACTCAATAATAAACTTGAGAGAAATCTTTAAGATAATTTCTCTCAAAATATATGTATACATATTTAAATATTTGTATATATATAAAGATATACATACATACATATATATACATATATTATATATGTATATATATGTATATATACATATATATATATATATATATATATATATATATATATATATATATAATATATATACATATACAAATACATATACATACACATACACTCAATCTGCATAACCTTTCTCCCCAACAGTACCTGATAATGCGATATCACTCCATAGTCCTGAGGAAATTAGCAGTGTCAGCAAAAATCTTAGTCAGCTTTTTCTACATGGGTATGTGCCTCTATGCCCCCTCTTTGACCTTAGCTACGGTCACCAGTCTGTCGACCTGGGCGTCCATCGCCATCATGGGGTCAATCTGCACTTTTTATATAACTATTGTGAGTTTATTTGGTCTGTTATTTTTTGCCATAATGGTGTTATGATTTGACTTGTTGAGGACAGGAGAGGTTGTATTATTATTATTATTATTATTATTATTATTATTATTATTATTATTATTATTATTATTATTATTATTATTATTTATCAAACCATGTCATTAGTTAACCTTGCATTAGATAACTTTCCACAGATGTGTGTGTATATTAGCCAATGTTCATCTGTGTGTAAGTGTGTGTGAGCGTGTCTGTCTCGATAAAATGTGAGTGTGTGTGTGTATGTGTATGCGTGTGGGTGTGTATGTATGTGTAGATCTTTGCCTAGGCGAGTAGGAGTAGAACTTTTACTTATTAATATAAAAATGAGATAAGTTTCCAACATCCTCCCATCTATAAGGCAAAATGGCGACGATGACGTCACGCGGTTCGTGTGGTTGGCGTGAATTTAATTTAGCGGAAAAAGTTAAAAAGAAGGAATTGGGAAAATGAAGAAACTTGGGAGTTGGAATAAGGAGATGGATAGAGGAATGATAGTTAGATAAGTAGATGAATAACTATGTAAATAAATAAGAAACAAATAGGTGATTGAATAAATAAAAAAATTATATAAATAAACAAATGAATAAATATATAAATAAATATACCGGTTATTAATAAATAAATTGGTAACTAATCAGATAAATGAATAAGTGCACCTCGCATGGTGCACTGTAGGCATTACTAAATGGTCTTTGCACCGCTCCTTTCACTCTTCATCAAAGGAAATGAGTAGCTTTCATTTCCGGGGAATGAGTAGCTTTTATTTCCGGGGAATGAGTAGCTTTCATTTCCGGGAAATGAGTAGCCTTCATTTCCAGGAAATGAGTAGCTTTCTTTTCCAGGAAATGAGTAGCTTTCTTTTCCAGGAAATGAGTAGTTTTCATTTCCAGGAAATGTGTAGCTTTCATTTAAAGGAAATGAGTAGTTTTCATTTCCAAAAAATGAGTAGCTTTCTTTTCCAGGAAATGAGTAGATTTCTCCAGGAAATGAGTAGTTTTCATTTCCAGGAAATGAGTAGATATCATTTCCAGGAAATGAGTAGATTTCATTTCCAGGAAATGAGTAGCTTTAATTTCCAGAAAATGAGTAGCCTTCATTTCCAGGCAATGAATAGCCTTCATTTTCAGGAAATGAGTAACTTTCATTTCCAGGAAATGAGTAGCTTTCTTTTCCAGGAAATGAGTAGCTTTCTTTTCCAGGAAATGAGTAGCTTTCTTTTCCAGGAAATGTGTAGTTTTCATTTCCAGGAAATGAGTAGTTTTCATTTCCAGGAAATGAGTAGATTTCATTTCCAGGAAATGTGAAGTTTTCATTTCCAGGAAATGAGTAGTTTTCATTTCCAGGAAATGAGTAGATTTCATTTCCAGGAAATGAGTAGTTTTCATTTCCAGGAAATGAGTAGATTTCATTTCCAGGAAATGAGTAGATTTCATTTCCAGGAAATGAGTAGCTTTCATTTCCAGAAAATGAGTAGCCTGCATTTCCAGGAAATGAATAGCCTTCATTTCCAGAAAATGAGCAGCTCTCATTTCCAGGAAACGAGTAGCTTTCACTTTCCTTTCTTCCAGGGAGGGGTGAAAGCCGTTGTTTACACTGACGTCATCCAGACTATCCTGATGTTTGGTGGTGTTTTAGTGGTAGTGATCGTCTGCTGCCTAAACGTAGGAGGGCTTGGGACCGTCTTCGAGCTGGCCAACGAAGGAGGCAGGATCCAGTTCTTCAAGTGAGTCCTCCTCCTCCTCCTCCTCCTCCTCCTCCTCCTGCTACTAGTAATGATAATGAAATATCACGAAGAAAAAAATTGATTCAGTAATAATAATAATAATAATAATAATAATAATAATAATAATAAAAATAATAATAATAATAATAATAATAATAATAATAATAATAATAATAATAATAATGATAATACTGAAATATTACGAAGAAAAAAATGATGTAATAATAATAATAATAATAATAATAATAATAATAATAATAATAATAATAATAATAATAATAATAATAATAATAATCATAATGAAATATTACATAGAAAAAATTGATGTAATAATAATAATAATAATAATAATAATAATAATAATAATAATAATTATTATTATTATTATTATTATTATTATTATTATTATTATTATTATTATTATTTCAAGGGCAAAAAATTCTATAATTATTTGATACAGAAATTCTGGTAAAATCACATGAACAAAAATGATCAAAATCTTTAGACAAAGTCTTAATTAATTATCAAGTTTAAACTGCTTAGCAAGCTTCACTGAACAAATAGATAATGTAATCACTTTGGCTGAAAAACAAAGCTAATGTAATCACTCAAGCTGAAAAAAACCTAAGAGTAATTATGGCTGATAAAAGATAAATGTTTTTCTTCACTCGAAAACTGATGTAATTAATACACCTCTTCATCTCGAGAATAATGTAATTGATTCAGTTATAAGTAGTGTAATTGATTCAGTTATACCCAAGACAATAACTTCACTTGAATCTAACCTTAATAATTTCGCTTTAAGGTAATGTAATTACTTTCCTTTAAACATAAGTAGTCATTCCACCTGAAAGTTAATGTAAGCTCCTCGTTATAAACTAGTGTAATTATTCAAAACCTAACGCAAACAGTTAACTTGAAACACAACAATATTAAACCAAACCAGTCACTGACCTACCAATCACCTCCTCCAATCGCAGCATGGACCCCAATCCCTTCGTCAGACACACCTTCTGGTCCGTCCTGACCCAAGGGGCCTATTCCATGATCGGGTGGATTGGGTTGAACCAATCGACGTACCAGAGATTCGCTTCGGTCTCCACTCTCGCCATGTCCAGAAGGTGAGGTTCTGTGTTGTAAGTAGGTATTCACTATTAGAATATTTTCTAAGAGGAAAATTAGTATATTTATAAGTTAATATACTAAAGAATATTCTGTCTTGTAAGTAGGTATTCAGTATTAGAATATTTTCCAGTAGGAAAATTAGTATATTTTTAAGTAAATATACTAAAGAATATTCTGTGTTGTAAGTAAGTATTCAGTATCAGAATATTTTCTAGGAGGAAAAGTATTATATTTTTAATAAAATATGCAAGAGAATATTCTGTGTTGTAAGTAGGTATTCAGTATTAGAATATTTTCTAAGAGGAAAATTAGTATATTTATAAGTTAATATACTAAAGAATATTCTGTGTTGTAAGTAGGTATTCAGTATTAGAATATTTTCCAATAGGAAAATTAGTATATTTTTAAGTAAATATACTAAAGAATATTCTGTGTTGTAAGTAGTTATTCAGTATTAGAAAATTTTCTAAGAGAAAAATAATATATTTATAAGTTAATATATACTAAAGAATATTCTGTGTTGTAAGTAGATATTCAGTATCAGAATTTTTTCTAAGAGAAAAACAGTATATTTCTAAATAAATATACTAAAGAATATTCTGTGTTGTAAGTAGGTATTCAGTATATCAGAATATTTTCTAAGAGGAAAATAGTATATTTTTTAGTAAATATACAAAAGAATAGTCTGTATTCCAAGCATTTGATTTTTGCTATGGGAAAAATAGTGGACTGATTTCTAAGTAGGTGTGAAATTAGTATTAATTTTCATTTTCTCAGTAACATGCATACATACATACATACATACATACATACATACATACATACATACATACATACATACATACATACATACATACATACATACATACATACATACATACATATATATGTGTGTGTGTATGTTTGTATATTCATAAATATTAAGCCGAATCTCTTACCCATTTCAAAGACTCATATTCTCTCATACCCTATAACTCACCTTCAGTATCAAATGAGTTACCAAAATATATTTAAACCTGCTTCCCTTTTCCATTTAGGCTGTGCGTGTTCTTCATGTTCGGCCTCTACGCCCTTTGGATCACCTTCTACGTGTCAGGGGTCGTGGCCTACGCCACCTACAAGGACTGCGACCCCCTGACGTCAGGTAGGATCGAGAAGCCGGATCAGATCATCCCTTACCTGGTTCTGGATAAACTGTCTCATTTGACTGGAATGGCTGGACTATTTGTGGCTGCTGTGTATGGTGGTGTGTTAAGGTAAGATTTGACTGTTTTATTTCTGTAGAGGCAGTTGGAGTGGGCTACTGGAAAGCCTGTAACCTAGACTGGAGTCAAAGACACTGTGGAACTGGTCAGAGAAAATGAGCTAAGGGAAAATTGATCTTATGTACACTAAGTCTGAGAAGAATGTAGCTATACACTGATATTCAGGTAAACAGCACAGGGACCCTGACACACATTCACATTGTACAGTCACTTACAAACCTGGAAAAGATTGAATACTTTCTTAGTTTTGGCAAAAAATATATATACATACATATATATATATATATATATATATATATATATATATATATATATATATATATATATATATATATATATGTGTGTATATATATACATTATTTCTTCCAATGTGTGTGCATAATGTGTGTGTGTTGCATGATACATTATTTCTCCCAATTTCTCCAGGAAACCAGCATAATATGAACGAGAGTTGAGAATCCACTGTATCTATAGGTATATATATATGTCGTTCTTTCTCCAGAAAACCCGCTTAATGTGAACAAGAGTTGAGAATCCACTGTATCTATAGGTATATGTATAATGTTGTTCCTTCTCCAGAAAACCCGCATAATATGAACGAGAGTTGAGAACCCACTGTATCTATAGGTATATATATATATGTTGTTCCTTCTCCAGAAAACCCGCATAATATGAAAGAGAGTTGAGAATCCACTGTATCTTTAGGTATATATATATGTTGTTCCTTCTCCAGAAAACCCGCTTAATGTGAACAAGAGTTGAGAATCCACTGTATCTATAGGTATATATATAATGTTGTTCCTTCTCCAGAAAACCCGCCTTATATGAATGAAAATGGAGACTCCACTGTATCCACAGGTATATATGATCCATTGTCTCTTCCAGTTCCCTCTCCACGACTGGCAACTCCTTGGCCTGCATCATCTGGGAAGATCTCCTGAAGGACCTGCCAATGTTGAAGGGGATCAGTGACCAAAAGTCGACTTTCATCATCAAAGTTCTCTGTAAGTTGACGCTCTGTTTTTGTGTGTCATTGTTTCTGCGTCTTTTGTTTAATTCAGTTCAGAAATGAAGTTTAGTGAGCAGTGACACTCAGGTTCCAACTTCTTTAATGACTTGTATGCCCTTAGATGGCACCGCCCTTGCTTTTCAATTGAAAGACCTGGGATCGATCCTGATGTGAGTCAGAAATTTATTTCTGTTCCACAGAGGGCTTCAACTTGGTCTGCTTGATGATTGGAGGATGGATGATCAATATACCAATTTGCAGACCTTTAGCCTCAGTGGTTTTTAAGACCTGAGGGCTGACAGTAAAAGTGCTGACAGAAAATTGCGGACAGAAAAATTGCGGACAGAAAAATTGCGGACAGAAAATATTGCAGACAGAAAAATTACAGGCAAAAATTGAGACAGAAAAATTGCGGACAGAAAAATTGAAGACAGAAAAAATGCAGACAAAAAAATTACAGACAGAAAAAATGCAGACAAAAAAATTACAGACAGAAAAAATGCAGACAAAAAAATTACAGACAGAAAAAATGGACGTACAGACAAAAAATACTTATCAATAAAACCACTAAATTGAAAATAAAACTGCTAAATTGATCAAAAAAAACCTCTAAACTGACCATCAAAAAAACCTCTAAACTGACCATCAAAAAACTGCTTAACTGACCATCAATAAAACTGCTAAACAACCAAATAAAACTAAACTGACCATCAATAAAACTGCTAAACTGACCATCAATAAAACTGCTAAATTGATCATCAATAAAACTGGTAAATTGACCATCAATAAAACCACTAAACTGACCATCAATAAAACTGCTAAATTGATCATCAATAAAACTGGTAAATTGACCATCAATAAAACCACTAAACTGACCATCAATAAAACCAAAACTAACCATCAATAAAACCACTAAACTGACCATCAATAAAACCACTAAACTGACCATCAATAAAACTGCTAAACTAACCATCAATAAAACTGCTAAACTGACCATCAATAAAACTGCTAAACTGACCATCAATAAAACTGCTAAATTGATCATCAATAAAACTGGTAAATTGACCATCAATAAAACCACTAAACTGACCATCAATACAACTGCTAAATTGATCATCAATAAAACTGGTAAATTGACCATCAATAAAACCACTAAACTGACCATCAATACAACTGCTAAACTAACCATCAATAAAACCACTAAATTGACCATCAATAAAACCACTAAACTGACCATCAATAAAACCACTAAACTGACCATCAATAAAACTGCTAAACTAACCATCAATAAAACTGCTAAACTGACCATCAATAAAACTGCTAAATTGATCATCAATAAAACTGGTAAATTGACCATCAATAAAACCACTAAACTGACCATCAATACAACTGCTAAATTGATCATCAATAAAACTGGTAAATTGACCATCAATAAAACCACTAAACTGACCATCAGTAAAACTGCTAAACTAACCATCAATAAAACTGCTAAACTAACCATCAATAAAACTGCTAAACTGACCATCAATAAAACTGCTAAACTAACCATCATTAAAACTGAAACTAACCATCAATAAAACTGCTAAACTGACCATCAATAAAACTGGTAAATTGACCATCAATAAAACCACTAAACTGACCATCAATAAAACTGCTAAACTGACCATCAATAAAACTAAACTGACCATCAATAAAACTAGTGACTGTCCCTCACAGCCGCTGTATCGGGCCTGGTGGGCATCGGCATTGGGATGCTGGCGGGACAGCTTGGAAATCTCTTCCATATCTCCGTCAGTATCTCCAACACCTTCACGGGGCCTTACTGCGGCATCTTCGTCTGCGGTATCTGCGCCCCCTGGGTCAATTACAAGGTATGGGGCGGTCTGTGCATGGTGTGTTGGTCTACTTTGTAATGTTGTTTTGCTTTATTATGATGTTGTTTTGGTTTATGGTGATTGTTTTGGTTTAGAATGTTGTTTTGCTTTATAATGTTGTTTTGGTTTAGAATATTGTTTTGCTTTATAATGTTGTTTTGGTTTAGAATGTTGTTCTGCTTCATAATGTTCTGCTTCATAATGTTGTTCTGTTTCATAATGTTGTTCTGCTTCATAATGTTGTTCTGCTTTATAATGTTGTTTTGCTCGATAATTTTGTTCTGCCTCATAACATTTTTCTGCTTTATAATGTTGTTCTGCTTTGTACTGTTGTTTTTCTTTATAATGTTGTTTTGCTTTATAATGTTGTTCTGCTTTATAATGATTGTTTTGCTTTATAATGTTGTTCTGCTTTATAATGTTGTTTCACATTATAGTGTTGTTCTGCTTTATAATGTTGTTTTGCTTTGTAATGCTGTTCTGCTTTATAATGTTGTTTTGCTTTATTATGTTTAGCTTCATAATGCTGTTTTCCTTTATAATGTTGTTCTGCACTATAATGTTTTTTTTCTTCATACTGTTGTTTATCTTTATAATGGTTTGCTTCATAATGTTGTTCTGCTTCATAATGTTTTGCCTTATCATGTTGTTCTGCTTCATAACGATGTTCTGCTTTAAAATGTTGCGTGATATGTTGCTTTACAATGTGATGCTATGAAGCTTTAAAACAGGAAACCAGAAAATAGACTTTCGTATAATATAAAGTCACTTCTGCAGGATGCGTTTGAGCACACTCTCTCTCTCTCTCTCTCTCTCTCTCTCTTACGCCTGTGTCCTTAACCTACCCCTAAAATTTCACTACAAAAAAAAAAAGAACAATTTCACTATAAAAAAGAACATTACGGGTCCCATCACCTCACCTTGCAGGGTGCCTTCACCGGCTTCGTGACGGGCGTCCTCTTCAACCTGTGGCTGGTCATCGGGAAGTTCGTCGTGGGCGGGGGCTCGCCCAAGAAGCTCCCTCTCTCCACCGCGGGCTGTCCCGAGAACCTCCTTCCTGTTCTTCTCGCTAATTCCACGATGAACGCCTTCGCCAACTCTTCCTTCGACGGTCAAGTTCCAGGGGTTTCCTTCAACGAGGTCACGGGAGACGACGCCCTCAGCGGCTTCTTCAACGACACTTTGGCGGCCGCGTCTCCGACGCCGTACTTGAGCGAAGAAGAAGAGTGAGTCGTTTGTTTACAGATGTTTGGGTCAGAGTAGATGGAACGCAAAGGAATCTGAATGTAATAGAGAGGGTTTTTATTGAACGAGTTCTGTTTAATACGAAGAGTAAGAGTGATTTATTAAGCTTTTATTGAAAGAGTACTGTTTAATAAGGAGAGTAAGAATATTTATTAGGCTTTTATTGAACGAGCACTGTTTAATACGTAGAGGAAGAATGATTCCTAAGGCGTTTATTGAACGAGTACTGTTTAATAAGGAGAGTAAGAATGTTGATTAAGCTTTTATTGAACGAGTACTGTTTAATAAGGAGAGTAAGAATATTTATTAGGCTTTTATTGAACGAGTACTGTTTAATACGAAGAGTAAGAATATTCATTAGGCTTTTATTGAACGAGTACTGTTTAATACGAAGAGGAAGAATGACTCCTAAGGTTATTATCGAACGAATACTGTTAAATACGAAAGAAAAATCACTAAAACCTAAAGTTTATTAGTTAAACGACGCTAAAGTCTTATTTGAACGTAAAATAAAACCAATCTACAGTTTACTGAGGTTCAAACCACAGCACAGAAAACCAAAGAGCAAATGCGAGCTAAACAAACTATTGTTAAAGCATACTTAGATTGCCCTTCCCATCAGCCTCTGCATTCATGTAGGAACGATCGGTTACGTATCTGTTATTTTTGGTGTCTTCTCTTTCGTAGGGAGATTGCAAAAACGATCTACAGTCTCAGTTACTGCTACACTGGCGTGCTGGGTCTCCTGATAACTGTGGTTGTTGGAACTGTCGTCTCCATCGCGACAGGTATGTGAGGTTTACTTAAATATATATAAAATATATTACTTAAAAAATACAAGAAAAATATATATGTATATACTGTATATATATCGAAAAAAAGCTTAAGATTTCTCACTGCCCCTATTGTCTACA
>NC_089747.1:39198320-39233320 GCF_040412425.1 Macrobrachium rosenbergii | reverse complement strand
TTTAGAAGATGAAGAACCCTATCCATATGGAACAAGCCCACCACCAAAGGGGCCACTGACTTGAAATTCAAGAAGCTTCCAAAGAATATGATGATGTTCATTCGAAAGAAGCATCAGAAGGTAAAAATGGGAAATAAAGAAAGAGGAGATCAGTTATCAGAAAAGCAGGTAAAGTAACAAATCAATAAATAAATGAAAATGTAAGTGAAATAATAAAATACAAATTGAATTGTATTAGGGTAGCAATGCGTCGGATCTTCTTCGCTTTAACTTCTAAGAAGAGAGTAAATAAACTCAAGGGTTCCATTTGGGAGTTAAACGACGCAACTTCGAGTCATTCAAATGTCCATCTGGTTGGTCCCAGAGGCCCCATTCGGAATGAGAAGACGCTTCAGAGAAAATGGCCCTTCCTAAATTGAGGAGTTGTCTGCCACCAGACATGCTCGTCATAAGTCCCTGAGTAGTTTGATGAAGGAGTTCTTTCGTGGACCATTGCGTCTCTCTTTTTGACCTTATTTTTCAATGTAGAATTCTAGTTTTTAGTTTTCTGTAAAAGAAATCCATTGAGATGGCTATTTGTCTGTCCATCCGCACTTCTTCTGTCCCCCTCAGATCTTAAGAACTACTGAGGCTAGAGGGCTGGAAATTGGTGTGTTGATCATCCACCCTCCAGTCATCAAACATATCAAATAACTTTGAGATGGTTTAGGGATTGACAAGCAGACTGATAAACCAAATTCAGGGTCTACTTCTGGGTCTGGGTCAGTCTCAAAATGAAAGCAACTATTCCTGTTCATGATTCCACAAAATGTGTAATGAATATCCACCAGTAACTTCGTGGGATTGCTTAAGGATAAGTAGATGGACTGGCAAACAAAATTCCGGATCCACTTCTGGATCCGGACCAATCCTACAAAAAAATCTCATTAAACGCATGACCTCCATCAAACTTCGACGATGAAGAAGAAGGAAAAGAACGAACAGTAGGAAGAGGAAAGGAGAGATGAAGGGGAGATGGAGAGGAATCCATTAAAACGAACCTTTAAAAAAACGGGGGGGGGGAAACTATCCCCAAAACAAGGGTCCTTGGCAGAGGACCAGGCTTCCGGTCACCGCTTCCGTGCCAAGCGAGGCTTCGGAGGTTTTTGGAACCGATGGATCGAGAGTTTACGAAACCTTGATAGTGTCTGGTGACCTCAGACAATGGAAAATGCTCCAGAATGGAGTGCTTGATTGTCTCAGGATTGACACTGAGGTTAATTGTTTGGCTTGTGCCTGATTGTGTGTTCTTTTGCTTGGTCTTCATGAGGTTGTGTTTGTGTTTTTGATTGTATGATCTTTTGTTCGGTCTTCATGAGGTTAATTGTTTATCTAGTGTTTATTTGTATCTGATTGTATGGTCTTTTGTTTGGACTCCACGAGGTTAATTGTTTACTTGTATCTGATTGTATATGTTTCAGATTGTATGTTCTTTTGTTAGATATCCATGAGGTTAATAATTGTTTAGTTGTATCTGATTGTCAGTTCCTTTGTTTGGTCTCCATGAGGTTAATTGTTTACTTGTATCTGATTGTATGTTCTTTTGTTTGGTCTCCATAGCATCAGTTGTTTATTTGGACCCTGGTTATTATATATATATATATATATATATATATATATATATATATATATATATATATATATATATATATATATATATATATATATATAAAGGTTACAGGACAGGAGGAATTACAAGGAACTTCAGCAGAACTGTAAACTGATGCCCAGTGGTGAATTGGTTGAATATCGAGAAATAATTCCCATAAATAAAAAGAGAGAACAAGACATGTCAGATAAAACATGAGGGATCAGTCAATGAAGGAAGAAAAAAACATTCATTTTCAAGGGTAAGAAGGAGATAATACCAGTCAGGAGTAATTCCATAAAATGGAGGGAATTCAAATCCTGAGAATCTTCAAGGGAAGCTTTGCAAATCCAGCTTTGCAAATCCAGTGTTGCAAATCCGCAGAACAGAAGGATTTCATATGATCTAGGGATAATAATCAATCTATGTGGACTGGGATCTGAGCTCTCTTGGGGTTAAGTGCCTCTCTTCTCTCTCTCTCTCTCTCTCTCTCTCTCTCTCGACGTTTACGTAACTCTCTAATTCTCTCAGCCAAGTTTGTGAGTGTTTATGAGTTTGTATATGTGTGTTTCATGCATGTGTATTCATGCATGTATTCCTGGTGGTTTGTTTAATATGTGTATATAAACGTGTACACAATGCACTAATAAATGTGTACATATATGTATATAAATATATATATATATATATATATATATATATATATATATATATATATATATATATATATATATATATATATATATATATATATATATATATATATATATATCTGTTTTCCCATAACAAAGATGGCTTCAGAGAAAAGACAAAAATTAAATAAATTAATACAGCTACATTCATTCTTTAACTGCTGTACAGAAATATTCCACCACATTATGTGTTTCACAGCTCATTATCAGTGCATTGTACTCCATAATACCAAGTGTAACATTTTCTTCTATGAAAGCACCAGGTTAGGTTAGGTTGTTGAGTAAACTGTGGTTTGGTTAGGTTAGGTTAAGTATACCTTGGTTAGGTTTAATAGAGTCATACAATGTTAAAGAAATCTACCTTAGTCTGTTGAAGTATACTAAGTAACACTGAATACCATATGGCATCAAATACAGGTTAGGTTAGGTTAGGTTATGTTAGGTTAGGTTATGTTAGGTTGGTTAGACTCTGGTTAGGTTTGATAGTCATATGAAGTCAATAAATTAAATTTAGTTTATAAAAGTTCACTAATCATCACTAAACATTATATGGCATCCAATACAGGTTAGGTTAGGTTGAGTTTGCATATGTTTGACAAACACATGCGACCTCTAACTTAACCTAATTTAACCAAACCTAGCCTGACCTAATATAACCTAACCTAACCTAACCTAACCTAATCTAATATAAAGCAAAACAACAAAGTAATGACCACACTTACTGGTCCATAAAATCACATTTGGTCCATAAGATGCTGAATCATACCAATTGTTTAACTGTACAATCCAAGGCTCCTCAGTGACTGCAACGCCAGGTTGATTCTAATCGATCAGTTAGTCGATGGTGAGTTTCCCGCTGTTGAAGATTTGAGGATATATTTTAATGGCTACAAGTTATGTGACAAAGGAAATTGATAGAAAATTTTAACTAGTAAATAATATCAAATTTGATGTGACAAAGGAATTTGACTGGAAATTTTAACCAGTAGATAATATTAAAATTTGATGTGACAAAGGAATTTCATTGAAAAGTTTAACTAGTAGATATTAAAATTTGATGTGACAAAGGAATTTCATTGAAAAGTTTAACTAGTAGATATTAAAATTTGATGTGACAAAGGAATTTCATTGAAAAGTTTAACCAGTAGATATTAAAATTTGATGTGACAAAGGAATTTCATTGAAAAGTTTAACTAGTAGATAATATTAAAATCTGATTTGACAAAGGAATCTGACTGAAAATTTTAACTGGTAGATAACATTAAAATTTGATGTGACAAAGGAAGTTGATAGAAAATTTTAACCAACAGATATTAAAATTTGATGTGACAAAGGAATTTGATAGAAAATTTTAACTAGTAGACGACATTAAAATCTGATGTGACAAAGGAATTTGATTGAAAAGTGTAACTAGTAGACGATATTAAAATAGACAGCGAACTGGTAAAGCTATATATTTAACAAATTAAATAAAATTCAAGAAATGAGTGAACGAATTTAAATGTTACTGGAGTGTAAAGCCAGTGACTTCAGTTATACCAAACACAGTACAGTCGATTCTGAACGCAATGTAAATAAATTTCTGGTATCTAATCAGTCATTTAGGTAAATTATTGAATTGAATATAGAATTTAGGCCAAAGGCCAAGCACTGGGACCTATGAGGTCATTCTGCGTTGAAACGGAAAATGACAGTAAAAGGGCTGACAGGTGTAACAGGAGGAAAACCTCAAAGCAGTTGTACTATGAATCAATTGTTAGAGAGAGTGGAAAGTAAGATGGAAGAAAGAGAATATGAATGGAGGTACAGTAAAAGTAATGAAAGGGGTTTTACTGAACGTAAAGCGTATAAAATATATGGAATTCAAATGGAAGCAGAGTGGATAATGACTTATTATGTAGCCTGGAGTAGACAAGAAACCTCTTTCTAGCCAAAGTCCCTTTCACCCATTCTAAATGTTGTATTTGTCTATTTTAGTTTTCAGTAAAAGAAAACTATTGAGAAGGCTTTGTCTGTCCGTCCGTACTTTTTTCTGTCCGCCCTCAGATCTTAAAAACTACTGAGGCTAGAGGGCTGCAAATTGGTATGTTGATCATCCACCCTCTAATCATCAAATATACCAAATTGCAGCCCTCTAGCCACAGTAGTTTTTATTTGATTTAAGGTTAAAGTTAGCCAGATCGTACTTCTGCTATAGGTACCAACAACACAGGCCATCACCGGGCCGTGGCTGAGTTTCATGGGCCATGGCTGAAAGTTTCACACAGCGTTATACGCTGTACAGAAAACTCGATTGCGCCGGAGAAACGTCGGCGCAATTTGTTACTTGTTTGATATTTGTATACATGTTATTTTTTATTATTACTTTCTCTAATAACTTTCTTGGATGTGTTTAAAAGAATTCGAATGACCCTATTATTGCAAGGCCGAAATTTGGTCCCAGTTTCTAAATTGGTTTAGAAGGGAAGAAATTGGACGTACATCCAGAAATGCCCAAATCTTTGGAATCCAAGCCTCCTGGAAAGTCCACTGAGAGAGAGAGAGAGAGAGAGAGAGAGATTTTAGTTTTTGAGGTGGCAAACTTTTTTTTTTTTAAAATCAAAGCGTAGTGATTCATTATTACCACCTCTCTCTGGCTCTCCCAATCTCAATCTCTCTCTCTCTCTCTCTCTCTCCCTCATTTCAAACCCGAAATTGGCAGTTGCCCATGTCTAAACTAATTGCCAATTACGAAATTGTCGATTTTACTACTTCTGACCCCCCCTTCTCTCTCTCTCTCTCTCTCTCTCTCTCTCTCTCTCTCTCTCTCTCTCTCTCTCTCATTAAAATAGGACGACGTTAAGTTTCCTTTTAATTGAACTGAATACAGAATTTAGGCCAAAGGCACTGGGACCTATGAGTTCATTCAGCGATGAAACGGAAATTGGGAGAAAAGGTGGTTTCAAAGGTGTAACAGGAGGAAAACCTTTCGCAGTTGCACTATGAATCAATTGTTAGGAGAGGGTTAAGGAAAGTAAGATGGAAGAAAGAATATGAAAGGAGGTACAGTCAAAGGAACGAAAGGGGTTATAGCAGCTAAGGGCCTCAGGAAGGCACGCTTTAAAGAATCGTAAGCAATGCCTACAGTGCACCGCATGAGGTGCACTGGCGGCACTGCCCTCCTACGGGGAATATGAATATAAGAATATTTAAAATATTTCAAGCACATGCAAGAACGACCTTCTTGCACGTGTTTGAATGACTGAATCATTTTAACAGGTGATACCAAATGATGATGACGACCACCTCCTCCTCCTCCTCCTCCTCCTCCTCCTCCTCCTCCTCCTCCTCCTCCTCCTCCTCCTCCTCCTCCTCCTCCTCCTAAAAAAATCCTCCTCCTCCTCCTCCCCAAAAATGGCCTCCTCCTCCTCCAAAAATGGCTTAAAAACCCAAAAATGGCTTAAAAACCCGTCTATATATATTAAGTTCCCATTTTCTATATATTCCAAGTTCCCGTTGTCTATATATATATATTAAAGTTCCCATTTTCTATATATATGTATTTTATATTATATATATCATATATTCAATTTCCTCTCTTCTCTCTCTCTCTCTCTCTCTCTCTCATATATATATACACAAAGCTCCCATTGTCTATATATATACTCAAGTTCCCACTGTACACGCTGGAAATCTACAGGTGTCATTTCAAAGGACTTTCATCCATTACAGCTGTAAAGATACTGAACTCCCTCTCGGGCAATACTTTCATTGCTGGAATGGAATAGTGTGTTTAGGCGAAATGCCAATCACTGGCACCTTAGAGGTCATCCAGCGCTGGACAGGAAATTGAGAGTAGGTAAGTTTGAAAGGTGTAACGGGAAGAATAACTCTCGCAGTTGCACTCCGAAACAATTGTTAGGACTGACACTCAAGCCCACCCCCGGCCCCTGAGGACTGTCATCCATGTAACTGTAAAACTACAGCCAAACTACCGAACTCTCTCCGGCGATTCTTTTATTGCGGGTGCTTGAGAGTTTAAGAGCGGCTGAAATATATGGCTCTTAAAGAACAGCGCAATGTTCCTCCAGTTTTTCGGGTATATAACTATTTTACATCCCATTCTGAGTCCCCACCGCCCCCCGCCCCAACCACCCCTCACACTACTTGGGCATTGTTTCATGGAACAAAAGCTTTTAAACTGTTGGTCTTCACGCTAGTTTTATAGGACGTATTGAATAAAATTCGTGAATAACCGGTTTCCATAATTTTCAGACCTCTCCGAATAAGCGCCTAACTGGCCGCTGTCTTACTGTAAATGTGGAGAGAGAGAGAGAGAGAGAGAGAGAGAGAGAGAGAGAGAGAGAGAGAGAGAGAGAAATTTAAATGGGGTACTTCTTACTCGAACTGATTTAATAATCTTATGAATGGACAAAAGCTAGCAAAACTTTAAAACCGCAAATAACTAGCATTAACTTCTCAAATAGTCTTTTGATCCTTTGCATAGCCAGAACTTTATGAACAGTAACCAAGAGCGAGCTTCGTCAAATTATCTTCGATAAACAAAACTCAGCACGAACATAAGTACCTTTGCTTATTTCATTCTATTCATGGCTTATTTCATTCAAGATCAATAACTAACGGCCAAGATCAGTACTACCCTAAAATGTTAAACTGCAGCGTTTTCGAAATCGAGATTTGCCACCTATTGGGCTCATGAAACAAAATCCACTAGTTACTGAAGTTTCAGAAGGATTCAATGCTTTCCACGAGTAAATAGGAGTTTCATTTATCTGCAAAATCAGTAGTACGGCAATTGAAAGCTGCAGTATCTACCATTTTTCACAATTTTTCCCAGTGTCTTGTATTTCAGGGAACCAGTTATCTACTGAACAACCTCCCAATGCCATTTAAAAGTGTAGCCTACTAATTTTGGGCAATGGGTAACATTAAATTTCATAAGCATTCTCTCTAGGCACTGAACCAATAGGTTTAACATTCCTAGTAGATTTCTGATTTTTTCATTGTAAACTAGTTCTGTTTAGAACAGTTTTGCCTACAATTCTGTCAAGTGTCTGGCTAATCTTATCTAATCCACAATTTTATTAAAACTGCCTCGTACTCAAACTCCAGTAACAGCCTAAACAATTCTATTAGATGTGTCAACAGAATTAACAAAGGAACAATTATTAAATTAATTAACTATCAAAACCCATAATTCCATGATAGATTTCCCGACAGATGAAAAAAGGAAAATAGGAAAATTTACAATGAATTTTATTGTATATTAAAAAATATTAACGTTCTAAGAAAATGAAACAAACAAGACAATCACCTCAGTACAGGTTTCTGGGGCCACCAGAAGAAACTTTATAAACGGATGTCTTTGAACAACAGTTTCAAAATCTTTCGAAAATCTTCAGGATTATCACGCATTGCGACGTTCGAAGGCAGGCCATTCCTAATCCGCCTTGGTTGGAATTCCAAGGTTCCAGCAGCCCTTATACTCGGTTCCAGCAGCCCTTATACTCGGTTCCAGCAGCCCTTATACTCGGTTCCAGCAGCCCTTATACTCGGTTCCAGCAGCCCTTATACTCGGTTCCAGCAGCCCTTATACTCGGTTCCAGCAGCCCTTATACTCGGTTCCAGCAGCCCTTATACTCGGTTCCAGCAGCCCTTACTCGGTTCCAGCAGCCCTTACTCGGTTCCAGCAGCCCTTACTCGGTTCCAGCAGCCCTTACTCGGTTCCAGCAGCCCTTACTCGGTTCCAGCAGCCCTTACTCGGTTCCAGCAGCCCTTATACTCGGTTCCAGCAGCCCTTATACTCGGTTCCACGTCACTGTACCTGCTGAAAATTTATAGCGACAGAAAGAATGCTAATGCTTCACTAAAAAGTTAAGTCCCGATTGATTTAGGACAAACGTTAGGTTTGAAATGATTTACTTATGGATCAAAATGATAATTAATGCAAACGAAGCCTTAAGAATCTTTAAAAAATTTTAAATCAAAATTTCATCTCAAAATGAGCTAACTTTATACCCATATCAAAGCAAAACTCGAAAAATAATTCATCCCATGTCAAAGCAAAACTTGAAAAAAGTTAATTTTATTCCCATATCAAAGAAAAACTAAAAATAAACTCTTCAGACACGTCTCCACTGACAAAAACTAACCCATGAATGCTACTATGTTAACTTATGAGTTTACTGTAAGGCTAAAAGTGAATTTAATATTTTGATGTAACAGTAATTTTAAGGCCAAAAGTTGAACCTTCATATTTTGACAGCCTCATGGGTTCCCTGTAATGGTAAAAATCGAATTTAATATTGATATGTAACTTTACCGTAAGGCTAAATATCGAATTTAATATTTTGGCAAGTAACTTGTTATGGGTTTACTGTAAGGCTAAAGACAGTTTATTATTACGATAATGCAAAGCCCTAAATGTTAACAGTTAATCTTAATCTTCAACACTTACATACTTCCATACTTAACTACCAGAAGCCCGACGTTGTAAAATTATAATTTTCAAAAAACTAAACCGTATAATTAGGTCTGACGATACTTAAAATTTTAATCATTATGATTTCAAATACTGATATTTAATGATTTCAAATACTGAAGGATAATAAAGTTAAACCCCAAGTTAAACGCCAAAAGAAATTAAAGTTAATCCACAAACGTTAAGTTTTACTGAAACTTGAAATCCAGAACTCTTTAACGGTCTAAGTATAATTAAAACTCCCCATTGACTGCTTAAGACAAAGTAAAAGAAGGTGCAAGCTCCCCCTTCGACGTACACTACAGTAGACTAAAAAAAGTCTACCGTACGCCAAAGAGGACTCCTCCCCCACGCCAGGGGCCCCGCCCCTGACGAGGGGGAGGATAAGCTTGCAAGAAGTAGGTTCAGAAAGGGAAAGAAACTCGAAGCTTCGGACTTACCATCGGGCAACGACAAACCATTTTTAGTCCTCCGTAGAAAAAAGTTACCATCTTCGACCGCCATCTTGGTCCTCCATTTGAATTGAGACGTTAAAACGTTGTTTGGAAATCCTTTAGGCTAGATCACCTCAGTGGGCTAAAATCCATCCTATTTTAAGGCAAATATCCTGAAGTTGATATCCTAAGGATTGAAGGAGTACATCCGGAAGTCTAGCGATCCATTAAAGTTGTGGTTCTTAATGGAATCTGAAAGACGTCTAATTTCAGCAAAGAATTTCGACAAATAAAAAGAAGGATCTTGAGTAACTTAAGATCCAACACTTTGCAAAACTGGAGTTCAAGCACAATCTAATGAGTAATATTTAAAGTAAAATTTTGGTTATATTCAAAATTGAATTAGAGTGAAAATTACACATCAAAAGCACTGAAAAATCTTACACGAAATGCATGCAGAAAAAAACTGAATTATAGTCAAATAATACTGAAGTTAAGTCCAGTAACACCCGATTTCTTGAAATCAATGGATGCGAGAGCACAATATGTAACAAGTTATACTTTGTTAAAACTATAAAGAATTTTACGTAAATTTTATTCAAATATTGAAGGGAAGTCTAAAGTAACATGAAATACAACACTTACTACTGGATTCAAAGTGCACAATTTAACAAGTCACACTTAAGAATTTTTGTTAGAAATTCCAGAGAACATTTTATGTGAAAAGTACTGAGAAGCTATTTGTTATCTACATATACGGAATATATATTCAGTTAAATTAAACAGCATTAGATGCATTACCAAACATGTAAACATATATATACACAAGATTACCATACTTGATACACTTACATACACGAACAAGTACAATTAAAACTTCAAACCACTTAATATCACTCCATTGCAATACCCACGATATTAGACTCGTGAAATCAAGGTTCAAGGAACAAGTAGCTAGTAAGGAACAATAAAAGGAACAAACTCCATACCCAAGAATTCCACACCACAGCCTCAAGAAACCAACGTTCAAGGAACGCTTAAACAACAAGCTTCAAGAAAAACTCAATACACACCCAAGACAACACAACGAATCGACGTTCAAGGAACAGTTCAAGGAACAGTACAGTAACAAGTTGAAAAGGAAGAACGAAGTAACAAGTAAAAAAAAAAAAATCCAATATACACAAAATCCTAAACACAGCTTACAGAAATCGACGTTCAAGGAACACTTAAGTAACAGCCAAAAAAGAAACACGAAACAAAACAAAAGAAAATCAAAAGAAAATCATCAATAAACGTTGAAAAAGTAGCACTTGGTAACATTAGTCGAAAAAGAAACCCCAAAAAAACAAGAAAATCTTCAACACAGCTTTAAGAATTCCACCTTCAAGGAACACTAAGGAACACAAAGTCACAAGAAACAAACTCCATTACTTACCCAACAAAACCCACACGCAGCGTTAAGCAATCGACGTTCAAGGAACACAATTGACAGAAAACTTTAAAGAAACAAAAAATAATCTTCCAAAAATGCTTCACGTACCGAAGACGCCACACAGAGTAAGTGAATAACCGCTCGTCAAGAAAGCCGGCCCCAAACTACCCTTAAACGTTTCTGGGCAATCCGAAGTAACCTTCTCTTAACAAGCAGTGGCGATAAACAACTACTCAGTAGTCAGGTCAGTAAGACAAGTAGTTTCAAGAGAGAGAGAGAGAGAGAGAGAGAGAGAGAGAGAGAGAGAGAGAGAGAAATGTTATTATATAATAAATAAAGAGAGAAGCGTTGTGAGGATCAATTGATAGAAAAATCCTCGTCTTCATTTATCATTTTTCTATTTATTGATTTATCTACTTAGCTATTTGTTTTTTTTATATATTTATCAGTCAAAAAATAGGCAAAGGCTGACTCTCTCTCTCTCTCTCTCTCTCTCTCTCTCTCTACATATATATGTTTATATATATATGCATATATACATACATATACACATATATGTATACATATACATGTCTAAACATCTTCTATGAATAGAAACCCTTTCGTATATAATAACTCTTACATCTTAACAGCCCCGACGTCCTCCTTTATTCCGCTTTCAAAAGAAAAGTCATTCTGGAAAAACCTCTTCGCTTGGAAGGACTCTTCCCAGAATACATTCATATGTTTATGAAACAGAGATAAAAATTCACTCTCCTCTCTCTCTCTCTCTCTCTCTCTCTCTCTCTCTCTCTCTCTCTCTCTCTCTCTAACCCTTTCATAATTTAGATGAAATCTTTTTCAGCGCGTCTGTGATTATCAGTAGTTCAGTAATCCTACACTTGATTCACTGTATGTGAACGTAACTCATATTAATCCAATAAAAATCCCTTCCCTCGATCACTAATCAGTCATTAATCCAACACTCTTAATTGATCCCATCTCTATCACTGAAAATCCCCAATCACCATCTCTATCAATCTGATCCAGAGCACTAATAATTAATCCAACAATAAAATCCTTTCCCCCCCATCTCCATCACTAATCAAATCAACACAAATGAATCCAAAAATCACTTTCTATCACTGATCAATTATTAATCCATAGCTCATATTAATCCCATGAAATCCTTTCCCTCTATCACTAATCAATCTAATCAATCATTAATCCAATCAAATCAATCATTAATCCAACACTCATATTAATCCCATGAAACCCCTTCCGTCTATCACTAATCAATTATTAATCCAAAGCTCATATTAATCCTAAGAAAATCCCCCATCTCCATCACTAATCAATCATTAATTCGCACACCATACCAGCCTTCCCCCTTCAAGAAGCTGTCAAATGGACAAAGTGTTCTGTCAATGACCTGGAATCGACAACACACCTCCTGCTTGCTCCCTGTCAAAGTCATTAAATCTTGACCCTTGTCCCCTGTCACTCCAGTTGCCTGTCTCTCTCTCTCTCTCTCTCTCTCTCTCTCTCTCTCTCTCTCTCTCTCTCTCTCTCTCTCTCTCTCTCCCAGCCTGAATTAAGCGGCGTTTACGAGGGCCATTCGCAAAGGGAACAATTTGGGGTACACAAGAATTGAGGAGAGGGTTTATCACACAGAAAGATCTGGGATACTCTGATACAGGGTCCCTTGGGTTTAGATGGTACACACACACACACACACACACACACACACACACACACATATATATATATATATATATATATATATATATATATATATATATATATATATATATATATATATATATTATTCACTAAAGCTTTCAAATCCCAACAGGTACTTACGATTTGACCTTTGACCCAATACCCAGGCCAGCTGATTTTAATATAACTCGTCTGTATCGCTGTTTCTTATCAGGGATTCAAACTCCAGTTCTCTCGCTAGTAAGTAGAGAGAGAGAGAGAGAGAGAGAGAGAGAGAGAGAGAGAGAGAGAGAGAGAGAGAGAGAGAGAGAGGTCCCTACTAGAAAGGAAACATTCTGCACAAAAGAAGCTACAGTATCAGATCCTAAAAAATCTCTTTTCTCTCACTAATAAGGAGAGAGAGAGAGAGAGAGAGAGAGAGAGAGAGAGAGAGAGAGAGAGAGAGAGAGAGAGAGAGAGAGAGAGAGAAGAACGGTTTTAGTGATAATTTTCATGGTGGAAAGTGTGGTGCTTATGTCTGGGTAGAACAAGCATTTCCAACAAAGAGAGAGAGAGAGAGAGAGAGAGAGAGAGAGAGAGAGAGAGAGAGAGAGAGAGAGAGAGAGAGAGAAAGGACAATATTAGATCCTAAAAGTCTCAGTGTAACTTAGGATTAAGCCTTAACGAATACCGGAAGACCCTTTCCCTGAAATATGAATGTTACATTCAAGACTCGAGTCCAAAGTTTTTTAATATTGGGGCAAACTCTCCCGAATCCACGAGGAAGTTTGGGGACAAGATAAAAAGAGAGAGAGAGAGAGAGAGAGAGAGAGAGAGAGAGAGAGAGAGAGAGAGAGAGAGAGAGAGAGAATAACTTGTCGTTGACGGAAAGGGACCGTTTAAGCAAATTAAATGATTTTATAAAAGATTTTTGGTTTGTGGTTTTATAAGCAACAGATTCAATGCTAATTAAGATAGTTGTAAGCTTTAATTATTTTGTTATTATTTATGTTAACTATATGTATATATATTATTATATTAATATATCATATATATATATATATATATATATATATATATATATATATATATATATATATATATATAATATATAAACTTTCATAAAAGATAAACAAGTGAAAATGATTAACGGTGCTTACAACTATTACAGGGTAATATAAAATATTAAATTGTCTAGTACATAGTTCGACCAACAGCAAAGGTTAACAGCCTAATGAGGCTAATTAGGTAACTGAGTGAATACCTGAGTCGATATTTTAGAAAATTTGTACTGATTTTTCATGTCCTGTAGAGAGAGCCGGTCTGTCTTGAGCAAACCTATATTACTATTAATTTGATTGTTTTCGCTGTATTGAATACATGCCGTTTCTATTAGATTTCTCTCGATACAATTACAGATATTGAATTGAATACAGAATTTACGCCAAGCACTGGGTCCTATGAGGTCATTCAGCGCTGAAAAGGAAATTGACAGTGAAAGGCTTGAAAGGTGTAACTGGAAGAAAATCTTTTGCAGTTGCACTGTGAAATAATTCTTAGGAGAGGTTGGAAAATAAGATGGAAGAAAGAGAATATGAAAGGAGGTACAGTAAAAGAAACGAAAGGGGTTGTAGCTAGGAGCCTCAGGAAGGGACACTGCAAAGAACCTTAAGTAATGCCTACAGTGCACCGCACGAGGTGCACTGACGGTGCTACTCCCCTATGGAGGATAAAATTATCGCTTCTGAACAAGATTCTTGCTTGTGACCAATGAATTTGATATAAATAGTCTCTGGCATGTCTACTAATAGCACTGTTTCTCTGAGCAGTAGCGATACTATACTGACCTAAAATTGAAAACTGCAGTATTTACAAAATTTTCGAAATTGAGATATGCCACCTATTGGGCTCGTGAAACACTAATACACAAGTTACTGCGGTTTCAGAATGATTCTTCAGTGCTTTCCACTAGTATTTAGGAGGTCCCGTTTGCAGCATCTGCAAAATCAGTAGTTAGTAAGGCAAGGGAAAACTGCATTATCTACCATTTTTCTCAGTTTTGTATTTTTGCAGTTTCAGAACGATCCTTCAATGCTTTTTCACGAGTATTCAGGGGGTCCCATTTGCAGTATCTGCAAAATTTGTAGTAAGGCAAGGGAGTATCTACCACATTTCTCAGTTTTGTATTTTTGCAATTTCAGAATGATTCTTCAATGCTCTTTCACGAGTATTTAGGGGGTCCCATTTGCAGTATCTGCAAAATCAGTAGTGAGGCAAGGGAGTATCTACCATTTTTCTCAGTTTTATATTTTTGCAGATACTGCAGTCTCCCATTTTAGGGCAGTATACTTATGCTATGCAATCAGTTTCTCAACATTTTTTGTTGATTGTCCAGTATAATATTTATTGTACCCCATGGAGTTTTGCATACTACCCCGTTTTCGTATATAGGGGCTGTTTCTTGTTCAAATTCTGCTAATGGTATTGCAATAGGAAAATTAAGCAGTTGAATTTAGTAATTTAAGTGGGTGGATATTATGATCGAAGGCTGGCATGCACAGTATATTCCTATTAAAATTCCCATTTCCACTAGTGGCATAAAAAGATTTTTTTTTGGCAAGAGAGAAGCACTCATCTGCATCATGTAAAGTTAAATTGTGCTTAATGCAATTCACATATATGATCTATCTCGCCATCAAAGAGTTGAGGACTGACTAGACGAATGGAGGTGAAAAAGTCACGGGAAAAAAGTCACAGGAAAAAGGTCACAGGGGAAAAAAGTCACATTAATCTTTCCGAGATAGTGACCCGCTGGGAATTTCTGTAAAAACATAAACAAAAGACTGTAAATATAAAGATAGTGGCCCACAAGAAATATTGTGAATTTTTCCCATTGTGACTTTATTACCAGCCACCATAAATGAATGTGACTTTTTTCCTGTGACTTTTTTCCTAGTTAGAGTTGTGACTTTTTTCCTGTGACTATTTTCCTGTGACTTTATTTCCGGCCACCACAAATTCATGTGACTTTTTTCCTGTGACTTTTTTCCTAGCCAAAATTGTGACTTTTTTCCTGTGACTTTTTTCCCGTGACTTTTTTCCTGTGACTTTATTCCCGGCACCCGACTAGACGAAGAGCTCTTAAAAACACGGATTTTATTGCTGACTGGTTTTGTTGTTTGTTATGGAAAGATCTCGCACTGATTATCAGAATATTGGTGCTGTCTTTCCGATGTACTTCAAACTTTAAAGTATTGTTATTTTTAGTGACTTTCCGTCCAAAAAAGCTATAGTCTTATTTTCTTCCAATTTCATTGGGGGTGGGGGCGCCCACCAATTTTCATAATATACATATATATATGTATATATATATTATATTTAATATTTTTATTTTTTCCCCATTTTCTGATTCCTATTAATCGATTTTTAATTTTTTAGCATTTTTTTCATATTTATGTTATTATCTAAACTTCAATATGATCATTTTATCATTGATTTTCATAGAATATATATATATTTTTTAATCATTTTTTATTTTTTCCTATATATTTATATATATAAATATATATATTTTATCATTGCTTTTCATATATACTGTACCAATTTATATTATATATATATATATATATATATATATATATATATATATATATATATATATATATATATGTATATATATATAAATATTTCTTTAATCGATTTTTAATTTTTTCCCATTTTTATATTTATGGTATCATTATTTAAACTTCAATATTATTATTTTATCATTATTTTTCATAGGGGCGCCTGGGGGCACGTGCCCAGGTGCTCCCCCACCCCCTGAATCCGCTAGTGGTAAGTTCTACGCCCAACTGAATTTTCCAAATACTAAATATGTCTTCAGCATAACGGAACCAAAGTAAATTCTGTCTAAAATATTTACCATTCAAAACAAAGCAAGGTTCAGTAACTGTTTTTAAAATGACACTAACCCTCTCGTAACAATTGATTCATAGTGCAACTGCGGGAAGATTTACCTCCTGTTACGCCTTTCAAACCTTTTACTGTCAATTTCCGTTCCAGCGCTTGGCCTTAGGTCCAAATTCTACATTCAGTTCAATTCACAAACCGGTAAAGTAAAAATGTATCTATCCGGTTCACATTTCACAGAATCTAGAACGTAATCAAGTGGTGAACAAGTGAACAACTGCTTACCTCGACACTAGCAATAATTTCACAGTCCTTAAGCTTGCATTTTTGCAGTTTATTAACAAAATCGGTAGAATGAATAATGTGTGACTTGGGAATTGTGCCGACTGACGGCTGTGACAATGAGACGGGGAATCTAGACTAAGCATATGTGACGCTACCAAGTGTGATGATTATAGGTCCCATAGGATAATTAGGTTTATGGGTCCTTACATTGTCGTACCAGTTGGGTAGACTTGCATTGTATATATGTATATATATATATATATATATATATATATATATATATATATATATATATATATATATATATATATATATATATATATATAACTGTGCAAAAGCACGCATATTTAATATTAATAAAAGCTAAAACATTTCCCATCCTCGAAAAATCCACACGAACAACCTTTGATTTTCCAAAAAGAAAAAAAAAAAATTTTGGCAGTCGCGTTCCAAAACCGAACGGGAATTACGGAAAACGGTTTACCTATTCACAAAGTGACATGTCGGACAGAACGCTGTGCATGTTTTTTTTCTGAATCGCTCCGGAGATGAAAAGGCATTTGCTAAATCGGAAAATGCTGCTGTGTCCGAATGAACACACACACACACACACACACACACACACACAGACACAGACACAACCTGACGTAATGGAGAGAGTTCCAGTGATGACTGGTGGGTTATAAAACTCGACTGCTTTCGTCATTCGCCTATGCGTCAATGTAGGTGATAATGAATCTTTGTTTGTGGTGATGCAAATTTGTATAACCACGTACATACATGTACACACACACACACACACACACACACATACACACATATATATATATATATATATATATATATATATATATATATATATATATATATATATATATATATTGCTATAATGGGTGGGTGTGTCATTCACACGAAAAATATTCGAGGCGATAAAGAATTCCAGTCGACCACAAATGCGAGAAGAAATTACATTTAGAACCGCTGTACATTTCCTGCACGCGCTTTCGACAGACCACCAATAGAATTGAATTAGCCGAGAGAGGATATTATAATTGAGCTCAATTTCGAACCGAATTTTCGGCGGGATGAAGATAAAAATTCAATTTGGTTTGCGTAGATTCTCCGGCCTTCGTGTGAAGTGCTGGTGGATTGAACGCACTCTCTCTCTCTCTCTCTCTCTCTCTCTCTCTCTCTCTTATGATATCTGTATGAGAGTCTCGTTTTTTAAAACTGTAGGGAATAAACGGTTCATTTATTAATTTATTAATTATTGACTGATTAATTCATTATTCATTCTTTTTTTATAACTTATCTCTTCTTTCGATATTTCCTATTATCTTCTGTAACTTCTTTCAAACGACACCATAATGTTCTTTGGAAGCTTAAATTTCAAGTCAGTGGCCCCTGTAAATAATAATAATAATAATAATAATAATAATAATAATAATAATAATAATAATAATAATAATAATATGAAATGCTAAAATTATTAACAAAGTATTACATCTATAACTCTAAGAAACACCTAAAATTTTTCGGGTGAAGATAGTGGTAGTATTATCAAATGAATCATATATATATATATATATATATATATATATATATATATATATATATATATATATATATATATATATATATATATGCAGAAAACATACGCACAACCTGAACACCTCTCTACCGTAACAAAAAAAAAAAAACTGCTTTATTCTCAAAGTTTAACCAAAATGGTATTACAGGCCCATAGTCCACCACTCCCCAAAAGTTTCGCATCGATCTGGCCACAATTCTTGAAATATGAATAATCGGATCGATCTGTCCACAGATTCTTGAAATATGATCAATCGGAACGATCTGGCCATAATTTCTGAAATATGAATAATCGGATCAATCTGTCCACAATTTCTGAATTACGAATAACCGGATCGATCTGTCCACAATTTCTGAATTACGAATAATCGGATCGATCTGTCCACAGATTCTTGAAATATGATTAATCGGATCGATCTGTCCACAAATTCTGAATTACGAATAAACAGGAGCAGAAAATACGAAACGGGTCAAGACAGCCGCCGGCCGACCTCGCTACGGGAAGGGGTCATAATGAACCTAACGAACCTTCCGCCTCGCGTCATATTTCATCGTCTGAGGTCATCACGGAGAACTCGTTTTCTAAATGAGAGGTCATCGTTTTCGAGAGAACACCCCCACCCCCGCCCCCCGCCCCCCAACCCCCAAAACCCGCAACAACCCCGACGACTGTTGGCACGGGAAACAATAATAAGAGGAGGTCTGGTCGTCTGCCAAACGGCCGTGTTTTGGGAAGGCCCCCGTTTGGGGAAGGTACCTCTTTGGGGAAGGTCACCCCTTTGGGAAGGCCTCTCTCTCTCTCTCTCTCTCTCTCTCTCTCTCTCTCTCTCTCTCTCTCTCTCTCTCTGTTAACCTGTCACACATACGCACATAAACACACACACGCGCACAATCACGCAGTTTAAAACGTTGTTCAGATCTGCTAGAGATTATAAGTAGGATTACAAGGATTAGTTTTGTTACCGAATCAGCTTGAAAATCTTGAGATATCAGTATTTAGTATGCTATATGTGATTGTACGTATGTATACTAAACGTTCTCTCTCTCTCTCTCTCTCTCTCTCTCACCCCTAATCTCACCCCCACCTCTCTCTCTCTCCTCTTTCTCTTCCTCAATCTCTCTCTCTCTCTCTCTCTCTCTTAATCTCCTCCCTCCCTCTCTCTCTCTCTCTCTCTCTCTCTCTCTCTCTCTCTTAATCTCCCTCCTCTCTCTCTCTCTCTCTCTCCCTTAATCTCTCTCCCTCTCTCTCTCTCTCTCTCTCTCTCTCTCTCTCTCTCTCTCTCTCTCTCTCTCTCTTTCTTGCAATGTACACCGTGGACATACGTGATAATTTATATTATGAAATTTTATAGAAAGCATTTATTAAAAAAAAGAAAAAAAACATACATATCATAACTCCACGGATACATATAAAAGCAAAGCACTACATAGCCTGACCGTGTTGCATATACATGTATAATAGGCATATGAATGACATTTGGTCAGAATCAATTAATATATTTCAGCGTCCATTAGAACGTCATGAAAAATCCAGTGCGCGACATTTAATATATTGCATATTTTTTTTCGGTCAAAATGGTTTTAATCGCCCAAACATCTATAAAATCCTTTTAACTAATGGATCTGAAGCTTTGGATGGATGCTAATGTGTTTTGGAATTTGCTATTTAAAACAAATTATTATTTTCCTCGTAGGGGATATATTCTCTTTCTTCCATCTCGCTATCCACCCTCTCTAACAGTTATTTCATAGTACAACTGCGAGAGGTTATCCTCCTGTTACACCTTTCAAGCCTCCCTACTCTCAAATTTACTTTCTAGCGCTGAATGACCTCATAAGTCCCAGTGCTTCGAAATTGAGATGTGCCGCCTATTGGGCTCGTGAAACACTAGTACGCAATTTATTGCAGTTTCAGAATGATTCTTCAATGCTTTGCACGAGTATTTAGGGGTCCCATTTGCAGTATCTGCAAAATCAGTAGTAAGGCAAGGGAAAACTGCAGTATCTACCATTTTTCTTAGTTTTGTAGTTTTGCAGTTTCAGAATGATTCTTCAGTGCTGTCCAAGAGTATTCATGGGGTTCCATATGCAGCATCTGCAAAATCAGTGGTAGTTTTGTTTTTTGCAGTTTCAGAATGATTCTTCAAGGGAAAATCAATAGTGAGGCAAGGAGTATCTATTTTTCCATTTTGTATTTTTGCAGCTTTGTATTTTGCAGTTTCAGAATGATTCTTGAGGCAAAGCTTTTTTCCCGTTTTGTATTTAGGAATGATTCTTCAGTGCGTCCATTTGCAGTAACTGCAAAATCAGTCGTAAGGCAAGGGAAAACTGCAGTATCTACCATTTTTCTCAGTTTTGTATTTTTGCAGATTCTACTGCAGTCATCCATTTTAGGGCAGAGTAGTCTTCAAGATCTGTGGACGGACAGAAAAAAATGCTGTTTTCTTTTACAGAAAACTAAAAAAGCACCGAGACAAACTGAATGCATATATCTGGAAGAGGAATCCTTCTCCCCGAAGAATAAGTCGTTCAGAAACCTATAAACTGCAACTGACAAATAAATGGCAGATAGCAGATGGCCCGAATGGCGGGGGTCAATAGGAGACCGCCGAAAATGAACTGGAATGATTAATGTTGATAATGATGGTTCTGACGATCCTTCCTTTCTTTGCCTTTCGTTGGGGTCTATTCATTATTATTTTTTTTTTTTGTATTTGTTCGTTGAGTAATGATGAGTATTTCATTTTAAATGAATGTCATATAAAAATCATTATCTTTCATAAATTATCAGAGTTTGTCTGTGATTTACTTTGCGTGGAGAGAGAGAGAGAGAGAGAGAGAGAGAGAGAGAGAGAGAGAGAGAGAGAGAGAGAGAGAGAGAGAGAGAGAGGTCTATGAGATATTAGTTTCTAAAGATGTGAACTATGAGGTATAAATTTCAAGAGAGAGAGAGAGAGAGAGAGAGAGAGAGAGAGAGAGAGAGAGAGCAGTCTTCAGATATTAGTTGCTATCTATGTGAACTATGAGGTATAAATTTCAAGAGAGAGAGAGAGAGAGAGAGAGAGAGAGAGAGAGAGAGAGAGAGAGAGAGAGAGAGAGAGAGAGAGAGAGCTAAAAATGAGGATTTAAAAATCAGATTCAACCTTGTGTTCGAAAATCAGATTGCCACACACAAATTGTCCGCTCGAAGAGCCTTTGCCATTATTATAATTATATATCATCCAGCATTCCTTTAGAACAAGCCCACAGAAGCCCACAAAAGCCCATAAAAACCCCCCAAAACAAAACTATCCCTTAAACTGGCCAACAATCGTCCACAGGACATACGTGTACAATAACAAGACGGATACCATGAAAAATAATCACATCAACACGAAGATGAAATAATAACAGCCCAGTTTTAATGGATTCATTCTATACAAGGACAAATTAACACACTGTTCCACAGCAGTTGAACTTAACCATAAAAAAGTAATGAAAACGAGAATAACGATAAAAAAGTACAGAGTAATTACAACGGTTTAAGTGGGCTATTATCCACGCTTGTTATGGCGTCGCCTATCAATACTGACTAGTTAAAGTGAGGTGACGTTTGGGCAGTAAGAACGGAGGTATGTCAGTTCAGGGGTGATATTTGTGGAAGCCGGGTGGGATTAGAGCGTGAGAATTGGAATTGGTTGGACTTAAGAGTTTCTGGAATGGGAGTTTTCTGGAAATTGAGAGTTGTTGGGATTTGGTACCTGCTGGAGTTTAATCCGAGACTCGCTGGAAATGGGGTCCGAGACTAGCTGGAAATTGAGACAGACTTGCTGCTGTGATTCGATGGAAATTGCTGGATGCTGGAATTGAAACAAGCTTGCTGGAATTGAAACAAGCTTGCTGGAATTGAAACTCCGTTTGATACGGCTGTCTTGGAGAAAACTGAAGGCTTTTCCATGTTAGTCATTCAGTGTACTCTTTATGCGTGGTAAGTAATGACTGCTTTCTTAAGTTCCCAGTAATTATGTTTAATCTATTTCGTATTAGTTTTCCGAGGTATTCCTTGTGCTGGCGTGATAGTGTTTGTTTATTTGAGGAACTGCGGCAATTGGTTAAATGTTATGTTTTGATAAATTGAGCACCTAAAGCAGTTGGTTAACAATTAAAATGCATCTTAGTTTCGCATGAGCACGGCTGGTTTACGTTAAGTTATTACACTTGCCGGACGGGATATGAACCGTTCGAAACACATGTCTTGTGAAGATCGCGTATGGAATCCCCTTGTTGGATGGACTTCGGTTTAATTACAAGTTAATTAGAATAAAGCCCCAAAAATGAAAGCCAAATTCATAATTAGCAACCAAAGAGCTGTAGAAAAAGTAAAAATTTATAGTAGTGCCGCGGAGCTACCCTATAGTTCTACATTTTGAAGTCGGCGACGTAACTTTTAATTTATTTTTTTATTGGTCCCTGAGCTACCCCCATAGTTCTACATTTTGAAGTTTATACAATTCAGCGTAGGTGACGTAACTTTTAATTTATTTTTTTTATTGGTCCCTGAGGGGCTGGTACTTTAGTTTCCCCAGTGAGTTTTCCCCCACAGATTTCCGCTACATTACCGAAGTGTTACTGCAAACCACCCCATAACTTTCTTTGATTGCTTATTTACTGAATATAGACAATATAGATTGTCAAAAGCAATTACCTGAGTAACATTTAAGATTACTTTGTAAGAAAGTAGTTTACTGATTATTTTGACAATCTGAAGTTATTAGCTATGGGTTTCGTATTGACTGGGTGAACTAATGTAAGTCGTGTTTTTCAAAATTTTCCTGTGGTTTTGATGGTAATAGGAAATTTAAAGTTGGTGTCTTGGAGTATTTACTGAACTTTCATCTAGTCGTCTTGAACAAGAAATCTTGAAACCACTTGAGCGCATCGTTAGGTTTGGGTATATGATTATATTAGTCTTGTGTATTGTTACTGAAGTGAGGAAAATCAAACCTTTTTAGAATTGGGTTTTGTTCGCAGCAATACTGTAGATTGGGTTTTCGTCAGAACACCACTTAAATGTCCGTTTAGGCGTAAAACCTGCGAAAATTTTTTGAACTGCACTTAAGCAGTTTCTGGAGGTTAACTTAAGGTTAACCCATTTTTGAAATGGTTTTGCTTTCAGTAATACTGAACATTTTTTTTTAACGAGCACAACTTGTTCATGTGATCATTATACTCTAGTTTGCATTCAGTTATGTACTGTTGTGTTCCGTTTAGGCTCGGGAAGGGCTAAAATATAATCGGACCACTTGGGCAGTTGCTGTAGAGTATGTTGAGGAAAAGCAACTTTAAATTTGTTTTTAATTGGTTTTCATTAGGACTTCAGCACTTCAAGCCTAAACTGAATACAAATTAAAGTCCGTCTTTTGTCTTCCAGGTTAAACCTTGGGGACTTTGGCCCAATGGATACCTATTGGTAACTGCTCACTATCAAGATTGGTAACTGGTCACGATCAAGATAACCTGTTGTGACCTATTAGATCCCAAAGGATCTTCACACCTAGGACATTACTCTAACCCCCCTTACTGGATTTCACAACTGGATGCAGGTCTGATATGAACACTCTAAACTTTAGCAAATGGTGAGTTTAGTTTTTAGTTTGATTTTTCAAACCAAATCCTTGCAAGCTCATCCTCCCCCCTTCAGGGGCGGGGCCCCTGATGTGGGGGAGGAGTCCCTTGGAGCGTATGGTAGACTCTTTGGAGTCTACCATATGTTAGAGGGAGGCTTGCACCTTCAACCTTCAAACCTAAACTAGTTTCAAGTTCTTCAGTGGAGAGTTGTAAGTTAAGTGTTAGTTTCTTAGGATAACTTAATGGATAGTTACCAAATTCAATTAGGTTCTTGGTTAGGCTTGGTTAGACTTTGTCCTTTTGATTCTGAGTAATATATTTTGACTTGTATACCCTGGAACATTTAAGAGCGCCTAAAATCAAATTAATTTCCCGTTGGTTCCCGGATGACGTTAATTTAAGCAGTTTAAAGTTTCAATATTGACATAATTTTATTCAAGTTTGTTATAATTGTTAAAATTAGTGTTTGGTCTTAATTTTGTGTGTGAAATATTTTGATCTAAGATTGCTATTTGATGTTTTATTTCAAGATTTGACTTAAAACAAATACAGCATTGGTAGCATTAAAAAAATATTTGAAGTTTTGTTTTGACCCTCTAGTAAACTGTCTTAAAGCAATTTAATACTTTATGAAAGTAATTTTTGAGTTAGGGTTAGTCTTTTAGACTATAAAAGCAATTTATTACTTTGAGGATTAGTCTAGTTTTGACTCTCGAGTAAACTGTCTTAAAGCTATTTATTACTTTATGAAAGTAATTTTTGAGTTAGGGTTAGTCTAGTTTTGACTCTCGAGTAAACTGTTAAAGCAATTTATTACTTTATGAAAGTAATTTTTGAGCTAGGGTTAGTTTAGTTTAAGGGTTAGTCTAATTTCTAGTTCTAAATTAAATCTGTCCTGTGTATGAAGGAGACAAAGTTTGTCGAGAATGCTTTTCTGTCACTACAAATTCTTGGCAGGTACGGTGATGGATACTGAGGGGGGGGGCCAGCTAAAGAAATTAAAGCTCTGTGCTCGTGGTTCTCAAGAAAACTCTAAGTTCCTGCTCCTAGTTTCTGGGCTTACCTCAAACTTCAAGAAGCACTTCTAAATTCCTGCTCTGAATGATAGTTTGCTGAACTTCAAGAAGCAGCGATTCGAAATTCGTGCTCCCAATGCCTGAATCTTCCTTAAAAATTCAAGAAGCACTTTTAAGTTCTTGCTCAGAATGACAACTTCCTTAAAATTCAAGAAGCAGCAATTCTAAACTCCTGCTCAGAATGCCTGAGCTCTTTCCTGAAACTTCAAGAATCTAGAGGAGGAAGATCTACCAGATTTATAGGTGATCAGGAGGCATGAAGAGTTATAATACCTGTTTTAGGTGAACAAAGCAGTTGACCTAAAGTACTGGAGTTTGTGGCACCAAAATGTTAGGGTAGGTAACAAAAAAGTGTACTACTGAATTGGTCAATGTCACTTGACGAAAGCTCTGGTCTTGGTTGAAGCATAGTTAGTTTTTATTTAATTGTCTACTAAATAAAATTTAGCCGTTAGTTCTAATTCTGATTTGTCCAAAGTTTATCCCTATTTGGTAATCTGAACAAATAAACAATGTCTGCTGACAAGAGCATGGGAAGTTATTTGTCATGTTTATGAAACTCAGATGGGGTACTTTTAAGATACAAAAACAGGTTTAATAAGAGCCTAATATTACCCCAGATTAGTAAGAAATGGGTTAAATTCATTGGTACTTAGCAAGTTTGCTTTCAAAGCTGTATGGACTGGTCATAAATAAACACCAGTAATATAAAGTCAATAACAATGAAGCGATGAATGACCTCGTAGGTCTGTTTGGCTACTGGCCTAAATTCTATATTCTAATGTAAATGGTGTGAACCGCCGTAAATATGGTATCAAATGAACTAGGTCATTACCTGAAGTGAGGAGTTTGAGTGGAACAAAACAAGTTTATTTTACTGCTGCGGTAATATCTCGAATATTAGAGTAAAATTGGGAAAGTGACTCTAAGTAAATGAAGTTCAGAAAGATTTACACTTTATAAATATTTAAGTGACGTTAGGATTTGTGATGTTCTTGTACCTTGTGTGGAATAATATGGCAAGTTGAACACCCTTAAGGGTCTGGTCAGTTAATGTTGTAATTCTTAATGGAATTTATCCATAGCGGCCTGATGTCAGTAAAAATATAATTATTCAGAAGATGAAGAACCCCATTCCTATCGATCAAGACTACCAAAGGGGCCAATGACTTTAAATTCAAGAAGCTTCCAAAGAAAATTGTGGTGTTCATTAGGAAGAAGAGGTGGTAAAGGGGGAATCAGTTATTTCATACTAGAATATAATCTTTGGCTAGCAGAGATCATATCGTGAATTAAATGTTAATGTCATAATGTCTTGACCGACTGGATAGAAAACATTGAGTAGATGAGCTTTATACAAATGTGGAAGGTAGATGTTCTGAAGGTTTGCCGTTAGGCTTACGTGAGTTATATGATTAAAAGATTAATTTTTCCCATAATAGGATTATGTAATTATGAAATGTCTTAAAATTAAATGGTGGCAGGGAATGGAAGTTTCTTATTTTACGTTGATACATCCGTTATTTTTCCTTGGTAATATTTGTAGCTTTTGAAGGTCCTTAATGTGTTGAGTATTTGAGCTTAGGAAGGCCAACGTATGCCTTGACGAGTTGGGGAACCTTTGATAATCTTGCATGTTTATCCGTGATCAGCGTATGAGCATTCCATCACAATTTACTGGTTATGATTCGTACGAAACTTACTAATTCAGTATATATACACCAAAATCAGATTAGAGACAGGGACAGACAGAAACAAATCTCTCAGAGGGTCCTAAAATCATTTACCTGAGAGAGAGAGAAAAATTTGCCCGAATATTAAGGTTCGAATTTGGCCCTAGATCTCTTCAGGTTAGCCTCAAGATCTTATAGATTACCAGTTCCCTTAACTACTTAGACTGTCCCAAAGCAATTCGTGTTTAAGAGAGTTGTTCGTATGTAGTCCCGAATATATTGATAAGGCAATTAATATGGTGACTACAGTCAAGGAATTCAAATGCCCTCATACTATATTATAGCCCAGGGATGTGTAACGGAGGGGGGGGGGCGCCCCCCGAGGGCCATATGGGTCATATTTGTTGTCGTGGGGCCACACACAACTAATTGAAGTCATTTAATAATTTCAGAATATTTTTTAAACTTAATGTGCATACAAATGGTTAGCGGCTAGCCACGTTCATGAATGCTCAGTAATGAAGTTGAAAAAAAAATTTAAACAGACTCGTACGCAACAGCAACAAATACGTTGTTCAAAAATTACAACAGTTCAAAACTAACATTTATTTACAGCTATTCAGTCATATTTTTAGCGTTATGTCCTGAGGCTGGACACACCTTTTTGATGGGAGTTTTTGGTCTGTCTGGTTGAAATGTTTGTGCAGTTCCGACTTTGACCAGAGATGACGAGTGTTGAACAGTCATCCTTGTTCTCTGAAGTTTTTGTTGATCGAGTCACAGGTACAACCGAACATTGCCATAATCCTTGTGGCAAACTTTTTGAAGATACTTTGATTGTAGAATCCGATTACTGCATTTCTAATTAGTTCCACCAACAGGCTTCCTTCTGCCTTGGCAACATCAAAGGTGAATGATGCTGAGAATAATGCGAAGTGGTGTTCAGGAGGTGAGAAATCGCCAAAATTTTTCCTGAAGTCCCTGTGACAGTAATTCCAGGTGACTGTCTTACTTAGCAAAGCTAAGTGCAGACTCGGTATTGGCAGTGCTTTTCAGAACTTTATACCTTGGAAAATGAACTAAATTTCCGTTTGACCACTCTGACTTCCATAAGCTTAGTTTTGTAATGAAGCACTTGATGTCAGCATACAAAAGTACCCTTTGTGCGGGCCACAGGTGTGCTTGCAAAGGGCGGCGGTGGGCCGCATGTTTGACATACCTGTATCATACGACGCATTATGAGTACTAAAAGGGATTATGATAACATCACAGAATTCGCAACACCACAGACCTGGTTATATTAGCATATGTAGTGATAATTTCGAAGACTCTCCCATCTCCTTAAGAACTTTGGAGTTGAAGTAGCTTGTAATAAGACAAAAAACTCTGAAACAAGCAATTATAAATAGTTCCCTAGACAACACTGAATAAAGAACGTACCAAGTCCTATGGAAATCATATGACAACTTTTATATTGGTAAAATCAGAAAAAAAAAATGAGAATAGAAAAGCAAAGGACACTGATGAATTATGCCAAGAACACTGTAATCCTCTTAAATATTAGTGAAAAGGACCGTGCCATCTATTAGACAAGATATTATTAGGCAGTTTATTTTAATAATAAACTAACAATAGCCATTACTGAGTCCAGTTTTAAGAAGGAAAGATTTTTTAAAGAAAATGAATATCAGAAAAGGAATGCATACACTCGATTCATTAATTTCAGGAACCCCATGGGGGTTAGTGCCGTCAGTGCACGTCATGCGGTGTACTGTAGGCATTATTAAAGGGTCTTTGCAGCGTCCCTTCGGCCCGTAGCTACAACCTCTTTCATTCCTTTAACTATACCTCCACTCATATTATCTTTCTTCCATCTCGCTATCCACCGTCACGTAACAAGTTTTTCATGGTGCAACTGCTTTGAGGTTTTCCTCCTGTTACACCCGTCAGACCTACCTACTCTCAATTTCCTTTCCAGCGCTGAATGACCTCTTAGGTCCCAGAGCTTGGCCTTTGGCCTAAACTCTATATTCAATTCATTTATTTCAGGAAACATTTGTAAAATTATGGGTGCCAACCCAGATCTTAAAAACTACTGAGGAGGTTAGAGGGCTGCAAATTGGTAGGTCGATCTTCCACCCTCCAATCACCAAACATACCAAATTGCAGCCCTCTAGCCTCAGTAGTTTCTATTTTATTTAAGTTTAAAGCTAGCCATGATCGTGCATCTGGCAATGATATAAGACAGGCCACCACCGGCCCGTGGTTAAAGTTTCAAGGGATGCGTCTCATACAGCATTATACCGAGGCCACCGAAAGATAGATATATTTTCGGTGGACTTGATTATACGCTATATAGAAAACTCAATTGCGCCGATGAAACTTCGGGGCATTTTTTACTTGCTTGAATTAAACACGTAGTTTTTCACAGTGATATTAAGGGGAATATTAAAGAAAATATGAATAACAAATGAAAATAATACTAGTATGTAATATGAGAGAAAGGAAGAACAACAATTATAATGATTGTAACTTAAAGCAGTATTTCCATACTTCATTTCGAGTATGCATGCACATACAAACACTCACGTATATATGTATATGTGTGTGTGTGTATTATAAAATCCATGTCAGAAGGTGAGTGAAAACCGGGGCTTTGAACAAGTACTTTCGTAGTTCATTCTACATTTTCAAGTTCACACCGAATACAACGATAATTCAAAGATAATCTGCAAGGTCAACGACCATCGGAAAAGAAATCTGCTTGAGACTGTGTTTATTGAAGCCACGTCCACCAGGAATGTTAATCTCCACCCTGGATTATCCCTTGATCCTTTGTCCCTGTCTTTTTTTGTTTAAAGAACATGCTGCCTAGATTAACAAACTGTAAGCCCTCCCCCGGCCCCCCTTCTGTTTTTGTATATAAATCTCTGTCAACTCCTTTTGTATTCAGTGTGAACTTGGAAATGTAGAATGAACTACGAAAGTACTTGTTCAAAGTCCTGGTTTTCATTCACCTTCTGACGTGGATTTTATGATATTCTCAAACAACGTCCCTTCGTTCTGCATTGATATATATATGTGTGTATGTGTGTATATATATATATATATATATATATATATATATATATATATATATATATATATATATATATATATATATATATATATATATATATATATAAAATTCAAATTATTAATTCAAAATTTGACACTCATTATTCAATTTGGTTATTTACAAATTGACAATTCTATTATTTCTTCAGTCCTACTTTTTCGTTTATGTTTTAATAATTAATTTTATCTTTATTTTCAGTTTTTGAGAACAGAGGAAGGCAACGACGGTGAGTGGCTGGTTACACGATTCAATACTACCTGGGGTTTGAAGCTGCCAATGACAGTGGTTGGACCAGGTAAGAATCTTCTTGTTAATTTCGTCTTAGTCAGTAAAATGATGACTTGTACTAGTTTTCACAGATAGCAAGGTTCTTCCCACTGGCAGATGGTGGAAAAACAATAGTATATTTGTAATAGGAAGATAAAAAGGCCTATATATTTCGAGCACTTCCTTCAGTGCCCCTGTTCACTGGTAAAATATGGACAGATGATGTGTTACAAGAGTATACATATACAGTATAATAAGCATTTGTAGGTATGGCAGTAGTCTCTGTTGGTATGCAGGATGGAAATTAAGATATTCCCTGGTGTTATAGCTTTGTCAACTCTTAGATTCATACTGAGTGGACTAGTTAAAATTCTATGATGTTTTTGCTTTGGGTTTAAAACCCTAACAATATAAGGTCGGTTAGGTTAGGTTGTTAGGGTTAGGTTGGAATATTTTAGTGGTATAAGGCTCCAGGGGTATAAGGATATTTTCAGTGGGCTGAAATAATATATATATATATATATATATATATATATATATATATATATATATATATATATAATCTAATGGCCACTTTTTACCAGATACGTATGTAATAGGAGTAACCACAATGCCCTCTCAACCTCCCCAATTCCTCACACTTTCTAAATAATCTTGTCACTACAGAACCTTAGGCCCATATGCAAGAGCGTGACGTCAGAATTACTTCATAATCTTGCATTCGGGTCTCAGGCTTTGCAGTGACAAACGTATCTCAAAAAGTGATTCAAAAACAAAGTCGAGGCTAAACCAAGGCTTCCTATACTCCTCGATGTAGCTATAGGTCAAGTTGAATCAGTTCTTGTTGTTGCACGATGGGATATTCAACAGCTTCCAATAGAATGCCATTTCGGTGACAAAGCGCCTCCGTTAACGATAGGGGAACAGCCGTATAAAGTCTACGGAGATAGAAAGCCATGGATGATGCAACGTTCACTCCTTGCTCTTTGATATTGGCTCTCTCTCTCTCTCTCTCTCTCTCTCTCTCTCTGTCTCTCTCTCAATCTCTCTTTCTTTCTCTGGGTCTTCTCTTTTTCTTTCTTTCTCTCTCATAATACTGGTGCTCTCTCTCTCTCTCTCTCTCTCTCTCTCTCTCTCTCTCTCTCTCTCTCTCTCTCCCTTTCATAATATTGGTTTCTCTCTCTCTCTTACTCGCTCTCTCTCATAATACTCGTCTCTCTCTCTCTCTCTCTCTCTCTCCCTTTCATAATATTGGTTTCTCTCTCTCTCTTTTCGCTCTCTCATGATACTACTCTCGTCTCTCTCGCTCTCTCATAATACTCCTCTCTCTCTCTCTCTCTCTCTCTCTCTCTCTCTCTCTCTCTCTCTCATCTCATAATATTGGTGTTCTCTCTCTCGCTCTCTCATGATACTCGTCTCTCTCTCTCTCTCTCTCTCTCTCTCTCTCTTAATATTGGTGTCTCTCTCTCTCTCATGATACTCTCTCATGATACTCGTCTCTCTCTCTCTCTCTCTCTCTCTCTCTCTCTCTCTCTCATATTGGTGTCTCTCTCTCTCTCGCTCTCTCATGATACTCGTCTCTCTGCTCTCTCCTGATACTCGTCTCTCTCGCTCTCTCATAATACTCGTCTCTCTCGCTCTCTCTCTCTCTCTCTCTCTCTCATAATATTGGTGTCTCTCTCTCTCGCTCTCTCATGATACTCGTCTCTCTCGCTCTCTCATAATACTCGTCTCTCTCGCTCTCTCTCTCTCTCTCTCTCATAATATTGGTGTCTCTCTCTCTCGCTCTCATGATACTCTGCCCTCTCTCGCCTCTCTCTCTCTCTCTCTCATAATATTGGTGTCTCTCTCTCTCGCTCTCTCATGATACTCGTCTCTCTCGCTCTCTCATAATACTCGTCTCTCTCGCTCTCTCATAATACTCGTCTCTCTCTCTCTCTCTCGTAATATTGGTGTCTCTCTCTCTCGCTCTCTCATGATACTCGTCTCTCTAGCTCTCTCATAATACTCGTCTCTCTCTCTCTCTCTCTCTCTCTCTCTCTCTCTCTCTCTCTCTCTCTCTCTCTCTCTCTCTCTCTCTCTCTCCAGCACACATATACACGTATCTCTCCTTTAATCATATCTGTCTCTTGAACTCCTTTAATCATTTACGTTAATCCAGACTTCGCCGTTCACTTGTTGATCTGGAAGGCTTTTCAGGGGCCTGGAACGTTTTCCAGCAATGCGGAAGGTTTTACGGCCATCTGGAAGGTTTTCCAGCGATGCGGAAGGTTTTACAGTCATCTGGAAAATTTTCCAGAGATCTGGAATGGTTTCAAGAGATCTGGGAGGTTTTCCGGCTCCCCGGAAGCTTTTCCAGAGATCTAGAAAAATTTCCAGAGATCTGGAATGTTTTACAGAGATCTGAAATGTTTTCAAGAGGCCTGGAACGTTCTCCAGCGATCTGGAATATTTGCCAGCGATCTTGGAGGTTTTCCAACGATCTGTAAGGGGTTCCAACGATCTTGAAGGTGTTCCAGCCATCTGGAAGGTTTTCCAGCCATCTGGAAGGTTTTCCAGCCATCTGGAAGGTTTTCCAGCCATCTGGAAGGTTTTCCAGCCATCTGGAAGGTTTTCCAGCCATCTGGAATGTTTTCCAGCCATCTTGAAGGTGTTCCAACCATCTGGAACATTTTCCAGCCATCTGGAAGATTTTCCAGCTATCTAGAAGGTTTTGCAGCGATCTAGAAGGTTTTCCAGCCATCTGGAAGGTGTCCAAGCGATCTGGAACGTTTTCCAGCGATGGTTTTGTCTTTTATTCATTACTGATTCAAAGGAAAATTTAATCCAGTTAATGAAAGAGTTTAAGTTTGCCTACCTCAGTTTTAACCCGAAGTTGGGTAGTGCCGTCAGTGCATCTCTTGCAGTGCACTGTAGGCATTACTTAAGGTTCTTTTTTATTGGCCTGTTCAGTGACTTTAATTTTTTATTGGCCTCTTCAGTGACTTTCATTTTTTATTGGCCTGTTCGGCGACTTTCATTTTTTATTGGCCTGTTCATTGATTGTAATTTTTTAATGGCCTATTCAATGACTTTCATTTTTATTGGTCTGTTCATGTTCATCGACTTTCATTTTTATCGGTCTGTTTATTGGCTTTCATTTTTTATTGGCCTGTTCAGTGACTTCCTTTTTTAATTGGCCTGTTCAGTGGCTTTCATTTTTTATTGGCCTGTTCAATGACTTTCATTTTTATTGGCCTGTTTAATGACTTTCATTTTTTATTGGCCTGTTTGATGGCTTTCATTTTTTACTGGTCTGTTCATTGACTTTCATTTTTTTATTGGCCTGTTCGATGACTTTCATTTTTCATTGGTCTGTTCATTGACTTTCATTTTTTTATTGGCCTGTTCGATGACTTTCATTTTTCATTGGTCTGTTCATTGACTTTCATTTTTTGTTGGTCTGTTCAGTGACTTTCATATTCTATCACTGACCGCTTATGCTCACTGTTTGACGCTTGAAAGGCTGTGACAAAGAATACTCTCAAAATAAAATTGATCGATGATCCTGGAAACACAGAGGAAGTGAGGGTAAACGAAGAAATGACCGAAGGAATTGATACCAAATTGATCAAAAGATAACACGACAATTTAAACGACCGAAGAAATAAAAAAAAGAGGGAGAAAATTCCAACGCCTGGAACCGAAAGGCATCAAGGACTGTTCCAGACACCTCGCTCAGAATTCAATTTAGTTTTCCTCTTTCCAAACACCGACTACCACTTCTAGTTGCCTTTCCAGTCTCGTACAGTCTCGAGAGCAGAGAGAGAGACAAGAGCTCGTGGAAATGACAGCGCCTTCCAGGAGTCGTCACTGAAGGGGCGTCTCGAGAGAGCATGGAAATGACAGTATCTTAGTATCTTTCCAGATCCTATAACAGCCGAGGGGTCTGACTGTCTTCCAGAGGCCCCTGATCGAGCTCTGAATCATCATAACTGAAGAGTCCTCCAGCGCCCCTGGAATAAACAGTCTTCTAACACCCCTGGAATAAGCTTTTGGTTCCTATCACTGGGTTATATCCGAATAGTCTCCCAGCGCCCTGGAATAAATAGTCTTCCACGGCCGCTGGAATAAATAGTCTTCCAGGGCCCCTGGAATAAATAGTCTTCCAGTACCACTGGAATAAGCCTTTGGTGTCCTATCGCTGGTTTGTAACTAAATAGTCTTCCAGCGCCGTGGAATAAATACTCCTCCGGGGCCGCTGGAATAAATAGTCTTCCAGCACCCCTGGAATAGGCCTTTGGTTCCTATCACTGGGCTATAACTGAATAGTCTTCCAGCGCCCTGGAATAAATAGTCCTCCACGTTCCTTGGAATAAATAGTCTTCCAGTGCCCCTGGAATAAACCTTGCGTTCCTGTCACTTACTAGTAACTGAATAGTGTCCCAGCGCCCTGGAATAAATAGCCCTCCAGGGCCTCTGGAATAAATAGTCTTCCAGCACCCTGGAACAAATAGTCCTCCAGGGCTCCTGGAATAAATAGTCTTCTAACACCACTGGAATAGGCCTTTGGTTCCTATCTCTGGGTTATGACTGAATAGTCTTCCAACGCCCTGGAATAAACCTTTGGGTCCTCTCACTGATTTGTAACTGAATAGTCTTCCAGCGCTCTGGAATGAATAATCTTCCAGCGCCCCTGGAATAAGCCTTTTCTTTGTTGCATACAAAGCGCTGTCAGGAACTGGCATTCGCTATCAAAAGGAAGGTAGGATACCACATTTGTAGTGGTTTCCATGGAGACATGGTTTCTAAACAAACGTCTTGTGTAACTTCATTCGTATCACAGCTGATAGTGGATAGATTTCCTGGAAATAACAATCATATTTCAAGGAAGGGGCTTTTGGTATTTGTTAGGACTTGAGAAGAATAAGTTTCACGCAAGCATAGAATGTAATATTGCAGCTTGTTTGGGCAGGATGCTTTCATTGAATAAATCTCTCTCTCTCTCTCTCTCTCTCTCTCTCTCTCTCTCTCTCTCTCTCTCTCTCTCTCTCTCATGTATACATATATATACATACATGTATGTGCGTGTGTGTAGACATCAACCCTCTTTAAACTCACAGCATTACAGAAATCCCTATCCACTT
>NC_089747.1:39188320-39195820 GCF_040412425.1 Macrobrachium rosenbergii | reverse complement strand
TATTATTATTATTGTTGTTGATCTTGTTGTTGTATTTGAAAGTATTATTATTATTATTATTATTATTATTATTATTATTATTATTATTATTATTATTATTATTATTATGTTTCCAAAAACATTATTATTATTATTATTATTATTATTATTATTATTATTATTATAACTCCAGAAGCTCAAGCGAAGATGCACATCTTGCTCTTTAATAATGTACTCACATTTTTTCTGTCAGTTATGAATTTGTCAATTTATTTTTCATTCTTCTTTTTGCATTTCCCTTTACCTTCTGTTACTTCTTCCTAAAGAACATCATATTCTTTGGAATAATTTGGAATTAATAAAGTCAGTAATAATTAATAATAACAATATTTTCTGGAAGCTTGAATTTTAAGTCAATGGACTTGTTCCATAAGAATAGGGTTCATCTTCTGAATAATAATAATAATAATAATAATAATAATAATAATAATAATAATAATAATAATAATAATCTTTGGGACTTGAATATCAATTCATTGGCCACTTTGGTGGGCTTGTTCCATATGAATAGGGTTCATCTACCGTATGATAATAATAATAATAATAATAATAATAATAATAATAATAATAATAATAATAATAATAATAATAATAATAATAATAATAATAATAAAATAATAATAATGATTTGTATATTTGAGAAATAAGGGTGTTCAAAAAGAACTCTTGAGAAATTATAAATAAAAAAATAATTGACATTGGGCGACAGATAAGAAAACCTGACATGTGGAATATTTCCGGAATATTTCCAAATCATCTTTGATATAATGACTCCCAGTTTAACGAGAATTCTTTTTGTTTTTTTTTAATTTCAGTTTTCTGTAAAGGAAAACTATTGTGCCGGCTTTGTCTGTCCGTCCGCACGTTATTCTGTCCGCCCTCATATCTTAGTAACTATGAGGCTAGAGGGCTGCAAATTGGTATGTTGATCATCCATCCTCCAGTCATCAAACATACCAAATTGCAGCCCTCTAGCCTCAGTAGTTTTTATTTGATCTAAGGTTAAATTTAGCCATAATCGTGCTTCTGGCAATGATATAGGATAGGCCACCACCATTGGTCCGTGGGTGAAGTTTCGTGGGCCGCAGCTCATACAGCATTATATCCAGACCACCGAAAGATAGATCTATTTTCGGTGGCCTTGAATATACGCTGTAGCGGATGTGCAGAAAACTCGATTGCGACGAAGGAACTTCGGCGCATTTTTTACGTTTAATATTTTTTCACACGAAGTGTTCCATCAACCGTGACGGGAGGTATTTGCAAGGAACACAAGAGAAACTTAAGATTTATTTCACTTGAATTAAAGTTATTTTTGTTTGGCATATCAGAAAAAGGTGCAGACTGTTGTTTTATCATATTTTCTTTTTTATTCCGGATGATATCAAATATGACTTTAGGTTCAGACGAAGATAGATGTCTGTGACAGCTTTTGTTTTATATATATATATATATATATATATTATATATATATATATATATTATATATATATATATATATATATATATATATATATATATATATATATATATATATATATATATGCATAAATATATTTTGGTTAAAAATCATCTTCATTGACAATTGTACATTTCTTTAATTTTTTATTTCTGCATACTTTTAAACCAGTACTATTCTCTATAGCTAAGTGCAACATCCACGGTCATCAAATCTCTCTCTCTCTCTCTCCCCCCTCTCTCTCTCTCTATCTCTCTATCTCTCTATCTCTCTCTCTCTCTCTCTCTCTCTCTCTCTCTCTCTAAAAAAAAAAAAACAGCCCTTACGTCAGACAGAGGTGTGGTCACACCAGAATGACGCGAATTACTGACACGGCCGAGAGAGAGAGAGAGAGAGAGAGAGAGAGAGAGAGAGAGAGAGAGAGAGAGAGAGAGAGAGAGAGAGAGAGAGAGAGATAGGGACGTTTAGCCTTAAGCTGCGATACATTGTTAGAGGTAACTTAAAGGCGATGCCCTCATAGATCCAGCTATACTTTGAGCCAACTGTTCCCCCCCTGAAGGCGATCTATAAATTCCCGGGGCCTCTACAGAGTCGAGAATGCTTCGGTTTTATGTTTCATGACTCTGAGGTCGATTGCTGCTAACACCAGAATGACAGGGTTTGTCGGGAGGTAATGAGTTCCATAATATTCTTTGGAAGCTTCTTGAGTTTCATGTCAAGTGACCCCTTTGGTGGGTTTGGTTCATATGAATAGGTCTTTTCATCTTCTGAGTAATAATAATAATAATAATAATAATAATAATAATAATAATAATAATAATAATAATAATAAAAAATATATTTTGGAAGCTATTTGAATTTCAGACCAATGGCCCCCTTTTGTTTCATATAAAGAGGGTTCTTGTTTCATATAATAATAGGGTTCATTTCACTCTGAATAATAATAATAATAATAATAATAATAATAATAATAATAATAATAATAATAATAATAATAATAATAATAATAATAATAATAATAATAATAGCTAATCAAAGTCACTGAGCCTGTTAATTACTCCTGTCTCTCCGAGATCTATTGCTGCACACACCAGAATCACAAGGTATGTCGCAAGTTCACCGGCATTGATTTCCTAGATGAGGATGGTAATTTTCATGCTTTTAACCCTCAGATGGTCACGGGAGGTTATGTACCAGCTGTCTCTGGTTTTCCATGGTGGTCACCCATGCTTGGTCACTGACCACAAGCAGTGTCACGTAAATTTGTTGATGGGATTCTCGACGAAACAGCAAATGCAATCGAGTTTTCTGTGCAGCATATAATCAAGGCCACCGAAAATAGATTTATCTTTCGGTGGCCTCGGTGTAATGCTGTGTGAGCCGCGCCCCATGAAGCTTTAACCACGGCCAAGTGGTGGCCTGGCTTACATCGTTGCCAGAAGCACGGTTATGGCTAAATTTTAACCTTCATTATAATAGAAACTACTGAGGCTAGAGGGCTGCAATCAGGTATGTTTGATGATTGGAGGGTGGATGATCAACGTACCAATTTGCAGCCCTCTAGCCTCAGTAGTTTTTAAGGTTTGAGGGCGGACAGAAAAATGCGGACAGAAAAAGTGTGGACAGAATAAAGTGCGGACAGAATAAAGTGCGGACAGAATAAAGTGCGGACAGAAAAAAGGTGTGGACAGAAAAAGTGCGGACAGAATAAAGCGCGGACGGACAGACAAAACCGGCACAATAGTTTTCGTTTACAGAAAACTAAAAAAAAACCTATAAAACATAACTAAAAAAACACGTATAAAACACGTGTCGTCCATACGAAAATTAACTGATAAACGATATGATTCAATCATTTCTAAACTGCCAAAAAATCCCTCTATACATCTAACACTAAGTTGGTAAGAGAATCTTAGGTTAATTCTCCCTTGCATAAGAAATTAACCCAATTCCTCTTCCTGAAAAATGTCCGAGAATCTCCCGGATATAAATCACAGGTGATACGGTTAATTACACGGCTATGAATCCGCGTTCATAACGGAGTCTTCTCCCGGATTCTTTTAATAGCTCGTTCTAGGAGGAACCTATCATTTTCTCTGTTTATTATCTATTTTTATTATCTATTTTCATTATCTCTGTTTAACATTCCGGATGAGTCGTTGCGACTTCGAGAAGGTTTTCCTGGAATTGATTCCAAGTTTTGATTAAGGAAGAGGCGAAGTAGAACAGCTATTTATTATTATTATTATTATTATTATTATTATTATTATTATTATTATTATTATTATTATTATTATTAAAATTATTAAAACGCGACAATCGTCTCAAAGCTTTGGTTAAGGAAGAGGAGTAATAGATGATCTATTTATTATTATTATTATTATTATTATTATTATTATTATTATTATTATTATTATTATTATTATTATTATTATTATTAAAACTTCACATTTATATCAGTAAATTGCATTAATTGTCATACGATTTATTAATATAATTATGGATTTTTAATATGAGACAATTTAATCTCAATATCATTATTATTATTATTATTATTATTATTATTATTATTATTATTATTATTATTATTATGAATGTACAAACTTACCTATCCAACAAGGCCTAAGGACCATTAACTCTGCCATAGAATTAAATACTATAAATGATGATAACTATTAAAAAATATATTAAGTAATAAGTAAACATAAATCAACCTCCCCAAACAAAGATTGACTCAAATAAACAAAAACTAATTTGCGATTTGACTGAAATACCGCCATGGTTTTTTTCCTTCGTTCCCTTTCTTCCAAAAAAAAAAAAAAAAAAACTAATCGAATTTGCGAATCTGTCTCAGAGTTTCCGCCATTTTAAATTTCTTCCTAAATTTCTTTCTCCTGTCAACCGACCAGGGTTTAATTACTTTCCCTGCCACTTACTTTCCCTCGGGATGAAATGGATTTTGTGATTCCATTTATCGAGTTTCTTTAAAACTCGGGCTTTGTTCATTCTCCAGTTTATTCTGTTCATTTATCAAGGTTTTAAAATTTTTGGTATTTAATCATTCTTCAGTTTATTCTGTTTATTTATCAAGTTTTAAAAAATTCTTTTTTTCTGTTCATTTATCAAGTTTGTATAAAATCCGGGTTTTAATCATTCTCCAGTTTGTTCTGTTCATTTATCATGTTTTTAAAATTTTCCGGTTTATTCTGTTCATTTACCAAGTTTTTAAAAATTTGTTTTTTCTGTTCATTTATCGAGTTTGTATAAAATTCGGGCTTTATTCATTCTCCAGTTTATTCTGTTCATTCATCAAGGTTTTAAAAATTTTGGTATTTAATCATTCTTCAGTTTATTCTGTTTGTTTATCAAGTTTTAAAAAATTCGTTTTTTCTGTTCATTTATCAAGTTTGTATAAAATCCGGGTTTTAATCATTCTCCAGTTTGTTCTGTTCATTTATCATGTTTTTAAAAATTTTCCGGTTTTTAATAATTTTTCAGTTCTGTTCATTTATCATGTTTTTAAAATTTTCCGGTTTTTAATCATTCTCCAGTTTATTCTGTTCATTTACCAAGTTTTTAAAAAATTCGTTTTTTCTGTTCATTTATCGAGTTTGTATAAAATTCGGGCTTTATTCATTCTCCAGTTTATTCTGTTCATTTATCAAGGTTTTAAAAATTTTGGTATTTAATCATTCTTCAGGTTATTCTGTTTATTTATCAAGTTTAGAAAAATTTAATTTTTTTCTGTTTATTTATCAAGGTTTTAAAAATTTTGGTATTTAATTATTCTTCAGTTTATTCTGTTCATTTATCAAGTTTTAACTAATAATTCTATAGTTTATATTGTTTATTTGTCATGTTGTTAAAAAATTCGGATTTTAATAATTCTTCCGTTTATTCTGTTAATTTATCAAGGTTTTAAAAATTTCGCCTTCTCATCATTCTTCAGTTTAATCTGTTCATTTATCACGTTTAAAAAAATCGGTTTTCAATCTCTCTTCAGTTTATTCTGTTTATTTATCGAGTTTGTATAAAATTCGTGGTTTAATCATTCTTCAGTTTAGTTTGTGCATTTATCAAGTTTTAAAAAATCGGATTTTAATCATTCTTCCGTTTATTCTGGTCATTTATCAAGGTTTTAAAATTTTCGGTTTTTAATCATTCTGAAGTTTATTCTGTTCGTTTATCAAGGTTTTAAAAATTTTGGTATTTAATCTTCTTCTGTTTATTCTGTTTATTTATCAAGTTTTAAAAAAAATCATTTTTTCTGTTCATTTATGAAGTTTGTATAAAATTCGGGTTTTAATCATTCTCCAGTTTATTCTGTTCATTTATCATGTTTTTAAAAATTTTCCGGTTTTTAATCATTCTCCAGTTTATTCTGTTCATTTATCAAGTTTTAACTAATGATTCTACAGTTTATATTGTTTATTTATCATGTTTTTAAAAATTCGGGTTTTAATAATTCATTCATCATTCATTCATCGTGTTTTAAAGAAAATCGGTTTTTAATCATTCTTCAGTTTATTCTGCTGATTTATTACGTTTTTACAATTTTTGGGGTTTTATTCATTCTTCAGTTTATTCTGTTTATTTATCAAGGCTTTAAAAAATTCGGTTGTTAATCATTCTTCAGTTTATTCTGCTCATTTATTACGTTTTTACAATTTTCAGGTTTTTAATAATTCTTCAGTTTATTCTGTTCATTTATCAAGGTTTTAAAAATTTCCGGTTTTTAATAATTCTTCAATTTATTTTGATCATTTATCAAGTTTTTAAAATTTTCAGGTTTTTAATAATTCTTCAGTTTATTTTGATCATTTATCAAGTTTTTAAAATTTTCAGGTTTTTAATAATTCTTCAGTTTATTCTGTTCATTTATCAAGTTTTTAAAATTTCCGGTTTTTAATAATTCTTGTTTATTCTGTTCATTTATCAAGATTTAAAATTTTCAGGTTTTTAATAATTCTTCAGTTTATTTTGATCACTTATCAAGTTAAAAAAATCTGTTTTTAATCATTCTTCAGTTGAATCTGTTCATTTGTCAAGGTTTTAAAAATTTCGCCTTTTATTCATTCTTCAGTTTATTCTCTTTAGGTATCAAGTTTTGTAAATTTCTTCGGCTTTAATCATTCTTCAGTTTATTCCATAAGAAAAAAATAAACTGAAGAATTATTAAAAACCGGAAATTTTAAATCTTGATAAATGAACAGAATAAACTGAAGAATTATAATTTTATTTGAAAATAAATGAAAAAAAATTGTACAAAAAACTAAAAAAAACATTCTTCGTTTTTTAATCATTCTCCCGTTTATACCGTTCTCTCTTCCTTTCGTAGCCATAAAACAAGAGAATGTTTTACTCTCTCTCTCTCTCTCTCTCTCTCTCTCTCTCTCTCTCTCTCTCTCTCTCTCTCTCTCTCTCTCTCTCTCATTATTTCCCCCCTTACCTTTCCTTCTCTCAATATCTGGCGTCTCGCTCTCATCTTATCTTTTCCTTATCTCTTCCCACATCTTTCTCGGCTATTAAAAGTTCTTATGCAAATTTCTCTCAGCAATAGCGAATCAGATAAAAAGCCAGTCAGAATCATGTCAGTAAAAATCCAAGATCTCTTTTGCAGATGATTTATTTATTTTTGGCTACTATCAAGGAAGATTTAAACCCACCTCCTGTTGAAATGAAAATCCTCGGAAGATCGCAGATCACCTAGATTTATTTTATAGAATTTTTTTTCCTCGATAGATAGACGGGCAATTACGTAAATAGCAGATAGATGGAATTGACGTAGACATCAGAACATCAGGTAAACTAGTTAGTGGATCAAATGGTGCGTGCTTCTACTCTCCTCAGTAAAACGAAAATAAAATTACTGTTAATTTTCCTAATTAGCCCTTCCTTCCGTTTTCCGCTGGAGGGCGAAATCATTTCCCGGAATAGTCAGTGTTTTTGTGTTGTGTTGGGAACGACTGGTCTAAAATCTCACTCGCTCACTGACTCACTCG
>NC_089747.1:39175820-39180820 GCF_040412425.1 Macrobrachium rosenbergii | reverse complement strand
TCTCTCTCTCTCTTCAGTGTTGAGAGAATTTCCCTTCTCTCTCTCTCTCTCTCTCTCTCTCTCTCTCTCTCTCTCTCTCTCTCTCTCTCTTTTAAACATCCTAATATATCTTCATAATCTATAGGTTCATATCCATATATTCTATGGCAATAGCCCGTTCTCCTAACAATGGCTGGCTCTCTAGAAGAGAAAAGTTACACTTTCTATATCATCTATATATCTATATAACCTGTAATATTAATATTAGCAGCTTCATAAACCTCACAGAGGCCTCACTAGCAAGGCGTCGAGACCTCCAACACGTATGAGCATATATTCTCTCGTTTCCAGGATGGTGAGGCTCTCAATTTCTAATACCACTTTTCCTCTACCTACAAATCCATTATTAGTTCATCTCCCAACATTTCCATATTGTTAAATCAATCCACCAAGCTATTATCTTCCATTTTCTCCACATGACTGAACCATCTCCAAAGACTTTGGTTTATCCTACCAATGATCTTAACAGTTTTACTAATCGTGTACATATCTATGATGTTTTTCAAACCTTCTGTTCGTTTTATTGGTGAATTTAGGATGGTGGTAGTGTGATCACATGTATATATATATATATATATATATATATATATATATATATATATATATATATATATATATATATATATATAAAAACATACAATTATCATACGAGACATTTTGAAATTGCAGAAATGATGAACGATTAATTATTGGAAGAGAATTAAGAAAACCATCATTAATTTCGACCAATCAAATCCCTGGAAGTCGACTTCCATGGCAAAACGAGAGAGAGAGAGAGAGAGAGAGAGAGAGAGAGAGAGAGAGAGAGAGAGAGAGAGAGAGAGAGAGTCAAATAAAAAACTTTATTTCCATTACAATGGAGAGACAGAGAGAGAGAGAGAGAGAGAGAGAGAGAGAGAGAGAGAGAGAGAGAGAGAGAGAGAAGACTATAAAATCTTTAGGGAGAAGAAGGGAAAAAGAATTTTCAAAAGTGAGAGAAGAGAGAGAGAGAGAGAGAGAGAGAGAGAGAGAGAGAGAGAGAGAGAGAGAGAGAGAGAGAGGGGGCTTTGGTTTGCTTCAGGGGAAATGAATTTCAGATCTGATTTGCATAATTAAGTTTCGGTGGTAATTCGTATTTATTCTGAGAGTTAACTTGCAAATGTCTTCGTTTTTTTTTCCCTGCTGGACAATGACGTAAAATAAATTTACATACTGGAACCAAAAACTGTGAATTTTTTTTTCTGATTTTTTCTGATTAGCGGAGAAACGATATATATTTTTTTAAAATATGTAACAAAGTTATAGTTTATTTTCCATCTTGGAAAAACACACATGATTTTAAAGTTTTAATTTACATATTTTAATGAGTTCAAAAGGAATCTTTTAGTTTTCTGGAAAAGAAAACTATTTAGAGGGCTTTGTCTGTCCGTCCGCACTTTTTCTGTCCGCAATTTTTCTGTCCGCACTTTTTTCTGTCCGCATTTTTCTGTCCGCACTTTTACTGTCCGCAATTTTCTGTCCGCAATTTTTCTGTGCGCAGTTTTTCTGTCCACACTTTTTCTGTCCGCAATTTTTCTGTCCGCAATTTTCTCTCCGCCCTCAGATATTAAAACCCTCTAGCCTCAGTAGTTTTGATTTTATTTAAGGTTCAAGTTTGCCATAATCGTGCGTCGCTATAGGTGCCAACAACACAGGCCACCACCGGGCCGTGGCTGAAAGTTTCATGGGCCGTGGGTGAGAGATTACATACAGAATTATGGGCTGTACTTTTTTTTTTTTTTTGGGGGAGAGATTTAGATACCAAAATCAGGTTGTATTTCAGAGACAGTATCAATAATTGAACTCAGTTGATTTTTCTGTAAATATTTTTAGATATATATTTATTTTTACATCCACATTCGCCTCTCAAAAATTGGAATAAAAAAGAAATAAAGAAAATAGAAAATTATTCCTTCTATACATATATCTTCCATGTGTTTCCTTAGATATCAGGTAATATATCTCGGCTTTCTTCTTCTTCTTCTTCTTCTTCTTCTTCTTCTTCTTCTTCTTCTTCTCTTGGCTCTCCGACTCATGAAAATTCAAACAGAGGAAACGTCATTTGTAAAAAAAGAAGATTTTTGAAATGTTCATGCCAAAAAAAAAAAAACTCGTAAGGAATGAAAGTTGACGAAGCAATTCTATTAAAAAAATTTTCAAAAAAAGGTTTCAAAAAATATATATATATATATATATATATATATATATATATATATATATATATATATATATATATATATATATATATATATGTATGTACATGTATGTACATGTATGTAAGGAAGAACATATATCTCTGAAGACATGTGGACAGATAATTTGAGAGAGAGAGAGAGAGAGAGAGAGAGAGAGAGAGAGAGAGAGAGAGAGAGAGAGAGAGAGAGAGAGAGAGAGAGCCAAGTCGTGATTCTAATGGATTTTAACGTTATTGATGAGACACTTCAAATGAATAACGGTTATGGCAAACACAATTTGGAATGACAGGGCCCAATAGTACTTCATACATACATACATACATACATACATTCATACATCCATCCATACATATATACATGTATACTGACAACGGGTTTTATTCTATCCATCTGCAGCACACTAATTATCTTATTATTATTATTATTATTATTATTATTATTATTATTATTATTATTATATTTTTCCTCACACACAGATACATAAATCAATAAATAGATAAATGAATAAATGAAAAAAATATTATCATAAATACCTGTCTTCAATGTCATCAGTACCATCATCATCATATTTTTCCTCCTCCTCCTCCTCCTCCTCTTCCTCTTCTCCTCTTCTTTCTCCTCCTCTTCCTCATCTTATTCCTCTTCCTCCTCTTACTCTCCTCCTCCTCCTCCTCCTCCTCCTCTTCCTCATCTTCCTTCTCCTCATCTTCCTTCTCCTCATCCTCCTCTTCCTCTTCCTCCTCTTCCTCATCTTCCTCCTCTTCCTCTTCCTTCTCTTCCTCTTCCTCATCTATCTTCTCCTCCTCCTCCTACTCATCTTCCTCCTATTCCTCCTCCTCTTCCTCTTCCTCTTCCTCATCTTCCTTTTCCTCCTCTTCCTCTTCCTCTTCCTCCTCCTCCTCCTCCTCCTCCTCTTCCTCTTCCTCCTCCTCCTCCTCCTCCTCCTCCTCCTCCTCCTCCTCCTCCTCCTCCTCCTTTTCCTCCCCCTTCCAATCGTCATCATCATCATCATCTCCACCCATTCACAAAAATTAAAAAATCCTAAATATCTCCCGAAAGCAAACGATGCGCGCGCGCGCGCAAGAGCGAAAGAAATAAACACGTCGAGAAAAGGCTCCAAAACAGGGTATGATAATAAGAGCGTAAATATTGGCAGCACTAAAGAAGTTTGGTAAAGTAAGGGGAGAGAGAGAGAGAGAGAGAGAGAGAGAGAGAGAGAGAGAGAGAGAGAGAGAGAGAGAGAGAGAGAGCATGAATATATTTGCATAGATTTGGCTGCTGAAGTTCGGAGACGCCTTTTGTGCTTGGATCCTGTCTCGTGGGCGGGTTTGTAAGTTGGGCGGTGGGCGGGGGGGGGGGGTGGGCGTGTCTCTGAATTGTCTGTTTTCTGTTTATATAAATATATATGTATATGTATATATATACGTGTATGTATATATATATATATATACGTGTATATATATATATATATATATATATATATATATATATATATATATATATATATATATATATATATATATATATATATATATATATATATATATATATAGATTCTTCTCTATGCAATACTAAGCATTATATCGTCATTATGACTTGTCATCATCATTATTATTAATATCATTATCATCATTACCCCAACATCAACGCAAAAAAAGCACAGCCAAAATATTCACCAGGAAAACTCTGGCCCCCGCCACCCGCCCCCTTCCTTCCAACCCCAGCCCATCAAAGCAAGAATGTATTTTGGGAGCCCAAAACATAACTTAAACTTTGAAGCCCGGGGGCCATTCTCATGTTAATGGGCGCTGACCGCACGGCGAATTCTCGGCGGCAAAAATAACATGGCAATTTTCGTGTTCGCCAAGACAGAAACGCTATTCAGAAGTTATCATTTTCTTTTTAAGACAGACTGTAGGGCCGTTTCTTTTTTTTTTTTTTTGCTTGCTTTTGTCGCTTTTTATTTTTATGTATACACGTTCGTTCAGTGATTTGTATTCGTGTGTTTTTTTTTTTTTTGTATTCGTGATTTGTAATGGTTTTGTTTTGACTTCCATTCGTTGATTCTGTTTACACATTATAATAATAATTATAATAATAGTATCTTCAATTGATGTCAAAAATAATTTGACTAGTTCCATTATGACTGAATAATTATAATAATAATAATAAATAATAATAATAATAATAATAATAATAATAATAATAATAATAATAGTATCTTCAAGTGTTGTGGAAGATTGATGTCAAAAATAACTTTGACTAATTCCATTATGACTGAATACGTTATAATAATAATAATAATAATAATAATAATAATAATAATAATAATAATAATAATAATAATAATAATAATAATAATAATATCTTCAAGTGTTGTGGAAGATTGATGTCAAAAATAACTTTGACTAGTTCCATTATGACTGAATACGTAATAATAATAATAATAATAATAATAATAATAATAATAATAATAATAATAATAATAATAATAATAATAATAATAATATCTTCAAGTGCTGCGGAAGATTGATGTCAAAAATAACTTTGACTAATTCCATTATGACTGAGTACGTGATTATAATAATAATAATAATAATAATAATAATAATAATAATAATAATAATAATAATAATAATAATAATAATAATAATAATAATAATATCTTCAAGTGTTGTGGAAGATTGATAATGACAAAAATAACTTTGACTAATTCCATTATGACTACAAGTACGTAATAATAATAAT
>NC_089747.1:39160820-39170820 GCF_040412425.1 Macrobrachium rosenbergii | reverse complement strand
ATATATATATATACAAATATATACACACACACACACACACATATATATATATATATATATATATTTATATATATATATATATAATATATATATATATATATATATATATATATATATATATATATATATATATATAAATATATATATAAATATATATATATATATATTTATATATATATATATATATAATATATATATATATATATAATATATATATATATATATATATATATATATATATATATATATATATATATATATATATATATATATATATATATATATATGATGAGCTGAACAGACAAAGAGAAAGATTTGAACGGCAAGAAAAGGAATAGTGAAGTAAACGAAAGAAATTAAAATGTATAAAATACCTGAATTGTCAGCACTTTAGGATAGTAAAAACAAATAGGAAATTATGGATTGCAATATTCAGTATTTACCTACATTTAATAAACAAACAGCGTATAATCTATCTTTCGGGGTCTCGGTATAATGCTGTATGAGCCGCGGTCCATGAAACTTTAACCACCGCCCGGTGGTGGCCTGGCATATATCACTGCCAGACGCAGGATTATGGCTTACTTTAACCTTAAATAAAATGAAAACTACTGAGGCTAGAGGGCTGCAATTTGGTATGTTTGATGATTGGAGGGTGGTTGATCAACATACCAATTTGCAGCCCTCTAGCCTCGGTAGTTTTTAAGATCTGAGGGCGGACAGAGAAAGCGCGAACAGAAAAAAGCGCGGACAGAAAAAGTGCGGACGGACAGACAAAGCCGGCACAATAGATTTCCTTTACAGAAAACTAAAACGGCGATTAAAACCAAGATAAGGACGAAAAGGGAGAGATTATAAACACGAAGATATGTTTAGTATGGGACGAAAATAAACCAACTGACGATAATAAGAAACATTAAAGGGAAACATGGAATGTAATTTTTAATATTTATTTTCATTTAATGAACAAAACAAAAACGGTTTAAATGATGATAACGACAAAAGGGAAAGGTTTCGAAAGTAAGCTGTACTTAGTGAGAGGAATTAAAGGGAAATGTGGATTATAATTTTTCAGTATTTAACTTCATTTGATAAATAAAAATAACTGTTTAGAATAAAGATAATAACTGACGTAATTTTGAATGTTTTACTAGAGCATAAATAAATAACTGTTGAAAATACAAATGACAAACATATTTTAAATAGTTTACTGCAGATATTAAATGAAAAAGAGATCTAAAATAAAGATAATAAAAAATACAAATTTAAACAGTTTGCTACAGAATAAATAAAACAAAACATTGAAAATAAAAAAAATGACAAATACAACTTTAAATGTTTTATTACAGATATTAAAGAATAAAAATTTTGAAAATAATGATAATGACAAATTAATTTTAAATGTTTTAATACAGATATTAAATAAACAAAAAGATTTAAAATAAAGATAATGACAAATACAATCTTAAATATTGAAAATAAAAATAATGACAAGTGCAATTTTAAATAGTTAGTACAGATATTAAATAAAAAAAAACTGTTTTAAATAAAGATAATGACATAAATAATTTTAAATGTTTTACTACAGATATTAAAGAAAAAACTTTTGAAAATAAAGATTATGGAAAATACAGTCTTCATAAATTTACTACAGATATTAAATAAAAAAAAACTTTAAAATAAGGAGAATAAAAAATACAATTTTAGATATTTTATTACAGATTATGAATACAAAAAATATCGAAATAAAAAATAATGACAAATACAGTTTTAAATAGTTAGTGCAGATGAAGAATAAATAAAAAGAATTAAGGTAAAGATATTGAACAAAAGACGATGATTATGAAAACAGATACTGTTAGATAAGCGAACAGGTAACGTTGAAGGATTAGAAGGATAATAATAATAATAATAATAATAATAATAATAATAATAATAATAATAATAATAATAATAATAATAATAATAATAATAATAATAATAAAAGTAAAATGTAAAAATTAAAGATAAAAGTGACAAAACAGCCTTTGCAGCGCCCCTTCCTGAGGCCCCCCTAGCTGCAACCCCCTTTTCATTCCTTTTACTGTGCCTCCGTCCGTATTCTCATTCTTCCATCTGACTTTCCTCAAAAAGGTTTTCTTCCTGTTACACCTTTCAGACCTCCTTACTGTCAATTTCCCTTACAGCGCTGAATGACAGTATCACCGTAGGTGCCAGCGCTTGGCCCCTGGCCTAAATTCCATATTCTGTCCTGAGAGATAGGAGAACAGCCAACGTTGAAGAATTAGCAGAATAATGAACAAAGAAAAATGCAAATTTGAAACGATCTTTGTAGGTTTTTTCTTCCTCGGCTAAACAGCCCCGAGATTTATGTTAGTGGCTTATGCAAATGCCAGTGATGTATAGCATGCCAAAAGGTGGGGAGAGAGAGAGAGAGAGAGAGAGAGAGAGAGAGAGAGAGAGAAGAGAAGTTTCTCTTTCACAATGGCAAATCTTTTTATACAATCTAGCCAATGCTATGGTTAGAAAGAGAGAGAGAGAGAGAGAGAGAGAGAGAGAGAGAGAGAGAGAGAGAGAGCTTTCCCTTTCACAATGGAAATTTTTTTTCATATCTAATCAATGCTAAGGTTGGGAATAAGAGAGAGAGAGAGAGAGAGAGAGAGAGAGAGAGAGAGAGAGAGAGAGAGAGAGAGAGAGAGAGAGGTCTTTCTCCTTCACAATGGAAAATTTTTTATATCTAATCAATGCTAAGGTTAGGAATAAGAGAGAGAGAGAGAGAGAGAGAGAGAGAGAGAGAGAGAGAGAGAGAGGTCTTTCTCCTTCACAATGGAAAATTTTTTATATCTAATCAATGCTAAGGTTATAAATGAGAGAGAGAGAGAGAGAGAGAGAGAGAGAGAGAGAGAGAGAGAGAAGAGAGAGAGAGAGAGAGAGAGAGAGAGAGAGGCTTTCTCCTTCACAATGGAAAATTTTTTATATCTAATCAATGCTAAGGTTGGGAATAAGAGAGAGAGAGAGAGAGAGAGAGAGAGAGAGAGAGAGAGAGAGAGAGAGAGAGAGAGAGAAATTCTCTTTTACAATGGAAATTTTTTTTATATCTAAACAATGCTAAGGTTGGAAAGAGAGAGAGAGAGAGAGAGAGAGAGAGAGAGAGAGAGAGAGAGAGAGAGAGAGAGATTAATGATTCTTTGTGTTCCCTTCCACTCCACAATTCAGGGTACTCAGGTTTTGGGGGCGGGGGTGGGTGCCTAAGGGGAGGGTCAAGTTTTAATCTTGTTAAGAAGACACTAATGATGAATTATTTCAACATCGTCGAGGTAATGTGAAAACAAATCTCTCTCTCTCTCTCTCTCTCTCTCTCTCCACTTCCCGGTGCGATCCACTTCATTCGAGCGACCATCAGGTTTTAGAGGAATGTAATCAGTTAACTCCATACTCGCCTGAAATAGGAATATGGGAATTTTTGCTACAGATGATCACCAGTCCAGTTACTGACCAGGCCCAGTGATGCTTCACTTTGCTGACAATAAATGATTAAATATATATATATATATATATATATATATATATATATATATATATATATATATATATATATATATATATATATATATATATATATATATATATATATATATATATTATATATATATATATATATATATATATATATATATATATATATATATATATATATATATATATATATATATATATATATATATATATATATATATATATATATATATATATATATATATATATATATATATATATATATATATATATATATATATATGACAGGGATAAGAAGAAAAGTACAATTAATTAAGTAAAATTCTAATCCCTTTTCACTTATCGAGATTAATCAATGGATGAATCGGAATTGGGCGAGAGAAACAAAGAACTGGATGAATACGGGAATAAATGAGTGGGAAAATAAGAGTCTGGTTTAAATAAAAACGAATCAAAACTTTACCAACCAAGAATCAGTAAGAAGCTAACTGACAAACTTCCAATCAGTTTTGAAATTCCCTGATGGAGAAAATATCAGATATTTTGGAACCGTATTTAAGGAATCAAAATATCAAAAGTGTTTTTAAATTCCTCGAGGTGGGGGTGGGGGCGGGAAGTACATTCATTAATTGTTGAAATGCCAATTCATAGAAGAAATAAATATTATTGGGGAAATGACTGAAAAAGCAAATGAACATATACATATATTCATACATGTGTTTATGCATGGACGCTTGTGCGTAATATGACTGTGTGTGTGAAAGAGAGAGAGAGAGAGAGAGAGAGAGAGAGAGAGAGAGAGAGAGAGAGAGAGAGAGAGGTTAGGATTAATTAAGATGCCATATTTATCTTCCCCCAAAAAAAAAAAAATAGAATTTCAAGAAAAACACCAGAGTTGGGATTACCTATATTAAAATATATGTGTGTTTGTGTGTGTGTGTGTGTGTGTGTGAGAGAGAGAGAGAGAGAGAGAGAGAGAGAGAGAGAGAGAGAGAGAGAGAAATAGGGTTAGGATTACGTAATAAGATGTCATATTTATTTAAAAAAAATAGAATTTAAAGAAAAACATCAGAATCAGGATTACTTAATAAATTATCATATCTATATAAAAAAAACTTAGAATTAAAAAAAAAAAACTCGTTATTGTTTGATAAAAAAAAACTGAAAAAACTCATACCATAAGAAAGAAATTTCCAGCCAGCCATCGCTAAAACAATAGTTCGATTCAGCACCAAATGAACTTAATTATTCTGTCAATCATCTTGTCTGTTAAACTGCCGTCAGGGGCTGTCAGTTGAAATCTATTAACTCAATGGCAATGTTTGTACTGCTGTCAATCTTTTGATCTGTTTAGCAGACGGGGAGAGATTTATAAAGTTTATGAAGTCTTAATTTTTTAGTTTTCTGTAAAAGAATACTATTGTGCCGGCTGTGTCTGTCCGTCCGCACTTTATTCTGTCCGCACTTTTTCTGTCCGCATTTTTCTGTCCGCCCTCAGATCTTAAAAACTACTAAGGCTAGAGGGCTGCAAATTGGCATGATGGTCATCCACCCTCCAGACATCAAACCTACCAAATTGCAGCCCTCTAGCCTCAGTAGTTTTTAATTTATTTAAGGTTAAAGGTAGCCAAAGTCGTCTTCTCGCAACGATATAGGACAGGTCACCACCGAGCCGTGATTAAAGTTATACCGAGACCACCGAAAGATAGATCTATTTTCGGTAGCCTTGATTATACGCTGTAGCGGCTGTACAGAAAACTCGATTGAGCCGAAACAAATTCGGCGCATTTTTTACCCGTTCTCTTTCTCTCTCCTCAGTGTAATAATAATATATTTAGGATTTACTCCTCCTAAGATGGATTTTATATGTTTGAAAAGTCTATAGAAATCCCAGTAATCCTATGCAAATTGCTTTTGTAATCCTCTCTGTCTCTCTCTCTCTCTCTCTCTCTCTCTCTCTCTGCATATACTATATATATATATATATATATATATATATATATATATATATATATATATATATATATATATATATATATACATATACATATACACAAAACAGTTATAAAACTATTTTTGCAACTTCATTCACAAGCAGATCTCAAGACCTTGTTGCAAGAACAAAGACACTGTACGTCCATCTTCCCCTGAACTGTTGTGAGTTGCCCAATGAAAGCTTTCTCTTTAGTTTCTGACAAGGTCCATTGAGCTGAACGTCTGAGTGAGTCACCTCTTCTTCTTCTTCTTCTTCTTAAGAATACTGCCTAGCCTCTTCTGTTATTATCACAAACAAGAGACTATGTAATTTTCCGCTAAGCTTCTTGCCTGGGCGTCTTCTGAAAGAAGTCCTTTTCGTCCAGTTGTCCTCGAATTCCATCAGGAATATTTACAGGAACCGTTCTCCTTGTTTCAAGTTTATAAAGCACAATTTTATTCTCATAAATGGTATGTTTATCAGAGCTCTTCTCTACGCCTGAAATCTCTGGGAAGTATTTACAAGAACCGTTCACTTTGGTCAAACTCCCCATCCTCTCGTAAATGGTATGTTTATCAGAGCTGTTCACTACGCCTGAAATCTCTGGGAAATATTTACAGGAACCGTTCACTTTGTGCTGAGAGTTTTTAAACTCCCCCTCTTCTCATAAATGTTATGTTTATCAGAGGTGTTCTCTACGCCTGAAATCTCTGGGAAATATTTACAGGAACCGTTCACTTTATGTTGAGAGTTTTCAAATTCCCCCTCTTCTCATAAATGTTATGTTTCTCAGAGGTGTTCTCTACGCCTGAAACCTCTGTGCAATATCCTCCAAGAATTTGCTTTGATTGCCGCTGTTTTCGACATATGAAATCTCTTGTAAGGGTTGTAGGAAAGCCTTGTAAAACCTCTAAATTTTTTTTTTAAAGAACACCCTGTTTACAATTAGCCTTCTTTACACTGAAACCGATGCTCCACGGTTGAAGAAATTCATCTTTGCGTTCTGCCTCTTAACCTTTGTGTCTTCGTGAAATATCTAGATGTTTGTCATTCATTTTTCACATCTGTACTGTGTCATACTTATTTCATGCCTAGTTTTATTTGCATTTGTTTGTTTTCTCATCTATATTCGAATGTGATTACCTCACATATATATTGTATGTTTATATATATATATATATATATATATATATATATATATATATATATATATATATATATATACATATCACAACTTGTTTTGTTACACCATCTCTACCATCCTAGAGATTGGACGACAATTTACTGGTACCCAGCTAAGGGTCGTCCTCACAGGAACCTGTATAATAATAATAATAATAATAATAATAATAATAATAATAATAATAATAATAATAATAATAATAATAAAGTTAGGATCCTAAATTATAATATTGATGAAAATAATAGGGCTGATAACTATAACAATTTCTACAACATTTTAACATTCCTTGCGAGATACACATCGAAGTAAAATTCATATATATAATAAATATTTTTACAATTCAACTCTTCAGCTTTCTGGTGTTTGTTCATTTCTCGTCTCCCCTCATCTCTGTGTGTTCTCCACATTCCCCAAAGATCCATAGGCCGTATGGAAGTGATTGATATTCATGGAAAATAAAAAAAAAATCTGAAATGGAAAGTCGAAACTGGAAGGCAGAAGTGTTTTGGGATTTGATATGAGTCGTCGAGGGTTGGAAAGGGTTTTAGATTTTGTGTTATTTTTATCCCCGTTCAGAGGAAAGTGTGAATTCTCAAACGGATTTTCAAGTAGATTATTATTATTATTATTATTATTATTATTATTATTATTATTATTATTATTATTATTATTATTATTATTATTATTATTATTATTACTATTATTATTATTTTTATTTTTATTGTTCTAATTATTTTATTTTTTTGTTATTAATTTTGTTGTTATTATCATTATTTTTATTTTTATTTTATTATTATTATTATTTGCTATTATTATTATTATTATTATTATTATTATTATTATTATTATTATTATTATTACTATTACTGCTAGAAGATGAACCCTATTCATTATTATTATTATTATTAATTATTATTATTGTCATTATTATTATCATTATTGTTATTAATATTATTAAATTATCATTATTGTTATTATTAAAGATTTATTATTATTATTATTATTATTATTATATTATTAAATTAAAGGGCCATTATTGAAATTCAAGCTTAAAGATTATTATTATTATTATTATTATTATTATTATTATTCAGCAGAAGATGAACCCTATTCATATGGAGCAAGCCCACCAAAGGCGCCATTATAGACTTGAAACTCAAGCTTCCAAAGAACATGACGTTCAACAGAAGGAAGTAACAGAAGGTAACAGAAAGCACAGAAGGGAGAGAGAACAGTTATTAGAAAAGAAAAAGAAATGAACAAACTAATAAATAAAACAGATAAAAAACGTCTGTATATTACGCGGAGAATTGCTTTTGAACTTTTGAACAAGTTCCATTTGCACAGTATCCTCAGCCCCGGTAGTGCTGTCAGTGCACCTCACGTGGTGCACTGTAGGCATTACTGAAAGGGTCTCTGCAGCAACCTCTTTCATTCCTTTTACTGTACCTCCGTTCATATTCTCTTTCTTCCATTTCATTTTCCACTCTCTCCAACAAATGTTTCATAGTGCAACTGCTTTGAGGTTTTCCTCCTGTTACGCCCTTTAAACCTCTTGCTGTTAGTTTCCATTTCAGCACTGAATGACCTCATAGGTCCCAGCGCTTGGCCTCTGGCCTAAATCCTATATTCTTTTCTGTCCTACAACATCCTCAGGGAAGCTGTTCTGAGAATAATACCAGACATTGGAATTAGAAATTGATGTCGAATTGAATGGAATTGAACATAGAATTTAGGCCTTTATAATACCAGACTTTGGACTTAAAATGTCGATGTCGAATTGAATTGAATTGAATATAGAATTTAGGCCAAAGGCCAAGCACTGGGACCTATGAGGTCATTCAGCTCTGAAATGGAAATTGGGAGTAAAAAGGTTTGAAAGGTGTAACTGTCGGAAAATCTCAAAGCAGTTGCACTTTGAATCAATTGTTAGGAGAGGGTGGAGAGCGTGATTGAAGAAAGAGAATATGAAAGGAGGTTCAGTAAAAGAAACGAAAGGAGGTGCAGCTAGGGGGCCTTAGTAACGAGGAGAGAGAGAGAGAGAGAGAGAGAGAGAGAGAGAGAGAGAGAGAGAGAGAGAGAGAGAGAGAGAGACTGGACTTAAATCAATAGTTTCACAGTACTTCTAACTTTAAAATCATTATTCTTGTAAAGGTAATTCACCTATTGCATTCCCGTTTCTCAATTACCCTACATTTAGCTTAGAGAGAGAGAGAGAGAGAGAGAGAGAGAGAGAGAGAGAGAGAGAGAGAGAGAGAGAGAGAGAGATAATGGACCTAAATCAAGACTTTCGAAGCACTCCTAACTCTTGTCATTATTCAAAGATATGTGTAAACCGCACAATCCCCCAAAAATGATGAGATACGCTTTGGATTATCCCGCAGGCATACTTCATAAATTCCCTCAATCCTTATCCTAATTCTCAAGGACTCCTTCAGTGAAACAGGGTCCTACGGAAGGATCACAGACTGAATGTTTTGATGTGTTGTCCTTCAACATTGATGAACGTGGGACTACGGAAGCACTCCTGTTTTTCGCAACGAAGAAACCTCGGCGCAACTTGGCTTCGCAACAGCTGCGGTTATCAGTGTCTGAAAGAGCAAAGCTGTGGGTTCTGCAAACCTTCGGTTATTTTAGCCAACACAGAGACCCCGTCCACTTTTGATTCGCTGGAAATCTCTCCGGAAGAAGTATTCGACATGTCAGGACCGCGCAACGTATGAGTATGTTGTCTGGAAATCTCTCCGTAAGAAACATTCGATATATCAGGACCACGCAACATATGAGTATGTTGACGACAAAATGAACATTATCCAAAATATTCAAGGGAACCGCATGAACGCACAGCCTTTAAGCAAGGTCGGGGAACCAAAATCGATAAGTAAAAAATGCTCCGAAGTTTCTTCGGCGCAGTCAAGTTTTCTGTACATCGCATAGTCAAGGCTACAGAAAATAGACCTATCTTTCGGTGGTCTCGGTATAATGCTGCACGGCCTGCGGCCCATGAAACTGTAACCACGGCCCGGTGGTGGACTATCCTATGTCATTGCCAGAAGCACGATTATGGCTAACTTTAACCTTAAATAAAATAAAAACTACCGAGGCTAAAGGGCTGCAATTTGGTATGTTTGATGATTGGAGGGTGGGTGATCAACATACCAATTTGCAGCCCTCTAGCCTCAGGAGTTTTTAAGATCTGAGGGCGGACAGAAAAAGTACGGACGGACAGACAAAGCCGGCACAATAGTTTCCCTGTAAGGAACACTAAAAATGCTAATTTCAATTTTTCAGTCGTGCCCTGAAGTCATACCATCTTTGGCAATGAA
>NC_089747.1:39153320-39155820 GCF_040412425.1 Macrobrachium rosenbergii | reverse complement strand
TTGGGTTTCCTCAAAGGTTACTGGTGTTTTTTCAACTTTTTTTCTCGATAGTTTAACTACGTAGAATAAATTCTATTATTTGATTCATTTATTTTCCGTTTCCGGCGTTTGAAGTGCTCAAATTCCTCCATTTTGAATTTCATTAAGAATTTTCAAAATGGCTGAAACTTTTTCTTCTTACTATTTTCTCAAAGGCTACTGGGTTTTATCAACTTCTTTTTCTAAATAGTTTGACTGCATCGAATACCTTCTATTATTTGATTTATTTCACCTCCGTTTTGTCGTTTTAAGCACTAAAAATCCTCCATTTTGAATTTTTTTAGGAATTTTGAAAATCGTTGGAACTCTTTTCTTCAATTTCTTCTTGCTCTTTTCCCAAAGATCAATGGTGTTTTTTCAACCTTTTAAAAATAGTTTAACTACATAGAATACTTTTTAGTATTTGATTAAATTAATTTCCGTTTCCGGCGTTTAAAGCGATGATGGTTCTCCATTTTGAATTTCTTTTTAGGAATTTTCAAAATGGCTGAAACTTTTCCTTCATTTTCCTCTTTGGATTTTCTCAAAATCTACTGTTTTTTTTTTTTTTGATAGTTTTAATACATCGAGTGCCTTCTATTATTTTATTAATTTCATCTCCGTTTCCGTCGTTTGTGGTATTTGAGGTTTCCCTTTCTGCTTTTAGAGTTTTCGAAATTTTGTTTTTCGTGACATTTTATTCCATTTTCTTGTAGCTTATTGAAAACATTTGGGAATTATCTTAATGCAAATGCAATTCCAAATGCTGTGGATTTGCCGAAATTCTTTTCCTTAAAAGTGTTCCATTTTCAGATTTTCTGAAAAGAAAACTACTGAGCCGGCTTTGTCTGTCCGTCCGCACTTTTTCTGTCCGCCCTCAGATCTTAAAAACTGCTGAGGCTAGAGGGCTGCAAATTGGTATGTCGATCGTCCACCCTCCAATCATCAAACATACCAAATTACAGCCCTCTAGCCTCGGTAGATCTAATTTTATTTAAGGTTAAAGTTAGCTATAATCGTGCGTCTGGCAACGATATAGGACAGGCCACCACTGTCGGTTGAAAGCTTCATGGGACGTGGCTCATACAGCAATTCACCGAGACCAACGAGAGAGAGATTTATTTTCGGTGGCCTTGATTATACGCTGTACAGAAAACTCGATTGTGCCGAAGAAACTTCGGCGCATTTTTTACTTGTTTTTTTTTTTTTTAGACTTTTCCATTTTCGGGATTTTGGAAATATTATGGATTGTTTTCGCTTCCTTCTGGAATTTATAATGGTTATTTTTTTTGTCCCTTTCTGGCATTAAGAAAGAATCTTTTGTTTCTGGAATTTCAAAAAATTATGGATTTTGCATCATTCTTGAATATTATTTTGTCTCTCCGGAATTTCACAGCATTATGGATTTTGTATCATTCTGGAATCATGGAATATTGTTTCTGTATTCCTTTCTGGCATCAGAAACAGTTTTTTTTTTCTGGTATCTCGAAATATTATGGATTCATTATGGATTATTTTAATCTTTTCTGCCATTTAGAAAATTTATGGATTTGTTCCCTAACCCTCCTGATTTTATTTACGGTAAAATATTCTCTCTCTCTCTCTCTCTCTCTCTCTCTCTCTCTCTCTCTCTCTCTCTCTCTCTCTCTCTCTCTCTCTCAGGCACCTGAGAACCAATTGCATGGAATTCAAAATGCTAAATATTATTCATCCACTTCTCTTCTGATCTTAAACGCAGGGATATTTTCTCCACTTTCCACGAATTACTAATTTCAATAGAACTTTTTTTCTTTACAGCCATCACAGCATTTCACAGATATCACAAAATGTCACAGAATTCTTATTCATTTCTACTTATTACAAAAGGCGAGTTTCAAAAATCTACATAACCTTTTTTTCTTCGTTACAGCCATCACAAAATTCCCCGTAAAAATTACATCATTTTATGATATCTTGTCTTCAACTTATTACAGATTGTCACAGAATCCTTATTGCCTCCCAAGTATTGCAAAATGCACCGAACCTTGTTATTCCTCCCAGACATTTGAATTCGGATGCTATTTCTCTTTTCTCAATTTCCTACCGGGCTTTTGAAAAATGCCGCGAAACTTCAATGATTTCTTTTAGATATTTCACAACGTCTCGGGTTTCATAAGCCTCTACAATCCTCAGTCGACCAATAGTCTCCTTACAGAATTCCTCAGCTGTAACATCGAATTGATTTCCGGCCTCTGAGAAAGGAGAAAAGGGTTGAAGAAAATGGAATATGTTCGGAGGAATATACTTCCTAAGATTCTGGATGCCTTTGGAGCGATCTAGACTGACTACTTATTCGTTTTCTTTAAAAGAAAACAATTGCGCCGGCTTTGTCTGTCCGTCCGCACTTTTTCTGTCCGACCTCAGATCTTAAAAACTACTGAGGCTAGAGGGATGCAAATTGGCATGTTGATCATCCACCCTCCAATCATCAAACATACCAAAT
>NC_089747.1:39138320-39140820 GCF_040412425.1 Macrobrachium rosenbergii | reverse complement strand
TTGAGAACCGTAAAAAAAAACAAACCAAAGCCAGTCTTCCCCTCTTTTGTAAACTGATATGGTTGAGAGGTATTGAAAGGAAGAGTCTTGTGTGCGTTTTGATACCCTTTTATTTGGCTTGGTTTTTTAACTGTTTGTTTGTCTGGGTCAAATCTTGTAACTCCATTTTCGACCTGTTCTCTTTGTCCGATGGACTTGAAATTTTGCGTGGTTACTCAGTCCCGGTGACAATACGACCTTACATGATCAGTAGGTCAGCAGTGACCTCTAGTGACCCTACAGTGACCTCTCTCAGTATATCAGGATTTGTATGAAACTCTACGGATTTGTCATGCCTTCTTTGACTCGGTAGAATAAGTTAACAACTCTACGGATTTTTCCAACTTTCTTTGGCTCGATTTCGTTAGCTACAATCATAAACCGGCTACAATTTCTGTCAAAACTAAAAAAGCATAAAATAAAAAAATAAAAAAACTTAAAACAGGCTTTTATTAAAATGCACTAAAAAAGTAAAAAATAATTTTTTTTGAGACACACCAGGATTTTCTTACAATTAATCATGTCTACAAAAATACAAGCGTGGGCGCCAAACATGGAATGAGATGCTACAAGAAATTAAAAAAAATATATATTTCTTTTCTTGTACCATTTCCTTCCACGTTTGGCGCCCACACTTATATTTTTGTAGATATGATTGATTCTAAGAAAATCATGGTGTCTCAAAAAATTATTTTTTACTTTTTAGTGAATTTTAATAAGAGCCTGTTTAGAATTTTTTTTAAATATTTTTTTTTTTAATCCAGCCAAACTGACAGAATTGAGGATGGTTCAAATATATTTTTCTTGGTACAGACCGGTCTGAATGCGCGTTCAGGACTGAAATAAGAGGAGCTATTGACGTTTTTCAGTTTTAACAACTTCTGTAAAAAAAGGGATTAATGGTTGAAAAGTGGAAAAATAAAAAAACAACAACAATAGAATGAAAGGATGATACAAAACAGCTATTTTTGTATGTGGTACAAAAAAGGTCAAGATACAGGTGGATGTAGCGTTGCATATTAGTGGGTCAACGTGATTTTTCTTTGTCTCTATCTTTTTATCTTCCTTTCTTCCTTCCTTCCTATCTTTCTTTCTTTAAATCTTCAGCTGAAAACCCTTATGGACAGAATAAACAGATTATAAACCAAAGAGGACAACGCATGTCTGAGGTGAGAGAGAGAGAGAGAGAGAGAGAGAGAGAAGCTTGAAATTTGTTAGGGGAGAGAAAGAGTGATTAATAAATGAACACTGTCTACTAGAGAGAGAGAGAGAGAGAGAGAGAGAGAGAGAGAGAGAGAGAGAGAGAGAGAGAGAGAAGCTTGAAATTCGTTGGAGAGAAAGAGTGAATGATGAATGAACACTGTCTACTAGGGAGAGAGAGAGAGAGAGAGAGAGAGAGAGAGAGAGAGAGAGAGAGAGAGAGAGAGAGAGAGAGAGAGAGAGAGAAGCTTGAAATTCGTTGGAGAGAGAAAAAGTGAATGATACATGAACACTGTCTACTAGAGAGAGAGAGAGAGAGAGAGAGAGAGAGAGAGAGAGAGAGAGAGAGAGAGAGAGAGAGAGAGAGAGAAGCTTGAAATTCGTTGGAGAGAGAAAGAGTGAATGATAAATGAACACTGTCTACTAGAGAGAGAGAGAGAGAGAGAGAGAGAGAGAGAAGCTTGAAATTCGTTGGAGAGAGAAAGAGTGAATGATAAATGAACACTGTCTACTAGGGAGAGAGAGAGAGACAGACCTTAGAGTACGTTCAGAGAGCCCCAGGTCCCTTGAGTGATTCACCTTGATGTCTGGAGAAAAGAGTTGATACATGATCTTCCTAGGTATATTTTGCATCTTCCAGTTTTGGATGGTCTGGGATGATCTTAGATATTTGTCGAGAGAGATTCTTAAACACATCTACGCTCACTCCTGTTATAGTTCCTCAGATGAGCTGAGAGAGCATTGAATAGACGAGCATTATCGATGCTGGTGCGTGGTGGATTAATGTCCTGTTGCTTTCCTTAATTTTCCTGAGAAAAGTTTTTGATAAATTAATGTCTACCTAGAGAGAGAGAGAGAGAGATTTTTGTTCCATGAACACTGCCTACTAGAGAGAGAGAGAGAGAGAGAGAGAGAGAGAGAGAGAGAGAGAGAGAGAGAGAGAGAGAGAGAGAGAAGCTTTGAAATTCGTTGGAGAGAGTGGAGAGAGAAAGAGTGAATGATACATGAACAATGTCTACTAGAGAGAGAGAGAGAGAGAGAGAGAGAGAGAGAGAGAGAGAGAGAGAGAGAGAGAGAGAGAGAAGCTTGAAATTTGTTGGAGAGAGAAAGAGTGAATGATAAATGAACACTGTCTACGAGAGAGAGAGAGAGAGAGAGAGAGAGAGAGAGAGAGAGAGAGAGAGAGAGAGAGAGAGAGACTTTAAATTCTTTTGAGAGAAAAAGGAGACAGGGAAGCCCAAGAACTCTCATACAGAGAGAG
>NC_089747.1:39098320-39125820 GCF_040412425.1 Macrobrachium rosenbergii | reverse complement strand
TGCATGCAAGCATGACCTTTCCAAACTCTCCCCCTCCCCTGAACTTCCATCTCGGAAAACGTGAGGTCTCTCCATCGCTGAGAGATAGAGGCGAATACTTCAGCTGAATTCCAAGTTAATCCCATAAGTAAATAAATAAGTAAATAAGTGTTTTTGGAGTCTGGGTCACGCAGAGCAGTTCCTCCGAATATTAAACTTCTTTTGGTGGACTTTATCCGTCCTGTGTTCTTTTTTTTGTCTTTTTTTTTATTCTCAGATGCGGGGAGTTTCGCTTTATATGTAAATAAAAGGTGTCTGGATGTTTTTTAAGAGAGAGAGAGAGAGAGAGAGAGAGAGAGAGAGAGAGAGAGAGAGAGAGAGAGAGAGAGAGAGAGAGAGAGAGAGAGAGCTTGCTTTATTCCAAATAAAAGAGAGAGAGAGAGATAGGCTTGCTTTATTCCAAATAAAAGAGAGAGAGAGATAGGCTTGCTTTATTACAAATAGAGAGAGAGAGAGAGAGAGAGAGAGAGAGAGAGAGAGAGAGAGAGAGAGAGAGAGAGAGAGAGAGAGTTCGACGAAGAACAAAAACAAAAACACGGAGAGTAGAGAGCGTTTGATGAAGAATAGAAAAAAATAAAAAAAAACAAAGATGACATCAGCAAGAACAAGATGACATCAGTAAGAATAATGACAAATGCGGGACATCATCGCTTCCTTCGCTCTGAAGGAAAACAAAGATTAACAGAGACATCTGATGCGACAGCAATTAGCGCTAATGATTATGACGCAGTTACTGAGTCTGAAGGAATGATTCCTTTCATCATGGCTGCCTTTTTGTATTGAATGATGAGCATGCTGTGTCTGTGTGTGTACGAGTGTATTTGATGCCTTAGGAAATGTTTTTATATATGTCAGGTCTTTTGAACAATATCTATGTGCGTGTATATATATGTATGTATAATATATATATATATATATATATATATATATATATATATATATATATATATATATATATATATATATATATATATATATTCATATATATATATATATAAATATATCATATATATTATAATATATGTATAGCTATGTATATAAAAGTGAATGTTTGTATGCCATAAAAATCTGAACCGCTTGACGGACCTAGACAAAATTTGGCACGCGGACCCTATGTGACCCCAGTAAGCTTATAAATCAAAATCAAACCCCCGTCCCCGTTTATGACATCAAACACAGGCAGATTGAATGAAATATCTGCTTTTATTATTATTATTGAAGTAATTGTTGAATAGTTCATAAATTCAACATTGAAAACCTATATCGATAATTTCTATAATTAGAGATCTGTTTTCTGTAGTAACAGAATCCTTGGTGGAAGAAGAATCTTCCCAATCCTCACATGCGTAGCATCTACTGACTAAGCCCAACTTGCAAGGTGTATTGCGTTTCCCTTGTTTTTTATTCGTTCAAATGTGATTTTCCTCGTTAATTCGTTCGTTTCTTCTTCGTTTTTACCTTCTGAATTCATTATAACGACTTCTTTGTAACGTTACAGTGACGTATTTCGTTGTAAAGTCGGTTTAAATGAGGTTTAGAATTAATCACCGGGCAGTTTGGCAACAACACTTCCCTACATACTTGGTATTTACGATTGCCTTTGGTAAAGACGGGGTAGGTAGGGGTTTGGGAGGGTAGAGGAGACCTGTGTCATATGGATCTCCTCACGGTGGATTTGTGAGGAAATAGGAGGAAGAAGAAGAAGGGAAATAATAATAATAATAATAATAATAATAATAATAATAATAATAATAATAATAATAATAATAATAACGATACATTTGTGAAGATCTGTAGCGCTAATGATGGTAGTTCGTGAAAAGGAAAGTTGTAGATGGTCTGATTCCCTCAACAACGTTTTACTGGGCATTGCAGATTGGTCAGCTAGTACATATATATATATATATGTATGTGTATATATGTATGTGTATATATATATATATATATATATATATATATATATATATATATATACATACATATATATATATATATATATATATATATATATATAATGTATATATATATATATATATATATATATATATATATATATATATATATATATATATATATATATACATATACATATATATATACACACATACACACACACACACAAACAAAGAAATGGGAAGAGACTATGAAACAGCCATTCCAGTAAGGAAGTGGATAGAGAGAAACCGAGAAACGAATGCCATGGGAATAAAAAGAACTGGAAATGATAAATGCTGGGGATGAAGAAAAGAACAAAACGAAAGCGAAGAATAACAAGAAACAAAAACACTCCCCCAACAGAACAGGAAGGAGAAGGGCAAAGGGGAATAACGAAGGAGTAAAGATGATATATACAGCCAGAAATGCAGACAACAGCAGAGATGTGTTGTTATAAATTTTTCAAGTTTTGATAGAAGAGAGAACAGGTCTGGGGAATGAGGGAATGAATCAATAAATGAATGATTGGCAGAATTCAGCTAATTTATTAATGGATGAGTGGATGAATGGCTTTACTATTTAATTCTTTATTTGTTTATTAATTTATCATTTCATTTTGTTTGTGTGTTTGCTTAATTTTGGTTAATTGTAACTCCATCAGACCGAAAGTATATTTATTTCTTTGTTTACTAATCAGTTAATTCCTGACTCGTTCAGGGAATGAGACGAGAATCACTTCTTATTCAGATGTCTACTGAAAATTCTTCCTGAAAAATAAAAACAAAAAATAAATAAAAAGAAATTTAACAAATAATTAAAAAGCAAATTCAGATCATAACTAGAAAAAAACAAATACGGAAAAAACTCTCGATTTCTGTAAAAAAAAAAAAACTTCCCCCCCTAAAAAAAGACAAAATAAATAAGCAGTTCGATTCTGAACGAGAAAAAACACATAGATTCCTGAATATAAAGAAAACTAACAAAAAGGATAATGAAAAAAAACCCCAAAAAACCTCTAACAAAAAAAAAACAAAAATTAGAAAATAAAGCAAACAGAGAGCATGGCTGTCGAAATGCTACTCTGTTTTAGTTTTCTGTAAAAGAAAACTATTATAGAGATGGCTATTTGCCTGTCCGTACCCCCTCAGATCTTATAAACTACCGAGGCTAGAGGGCTGCAAATTGGTATGTCAGTCATCAACCCTCCAGTCATCAAACATGCTAGATTGCAGCCCTGTAGCCTTCTCAGTAGTTTGTATTTTATTTAAGGTTAAAGTTAGCCATGATCATGCGTCTGGCAGCGCTTTCCGGAGGCGTGCGACGCGTCTTCTCTCGACCGCATCTTGGCAGTAACTGAGCGTTTTGAGGTCTTAGCTGATAGTTTTATACAGCATTATACGCTGTACAGATAAAAATAAACTTTTGCGCATTTTTTTACTTGTTTTTGTCTTGACTTTAAATTGTCTTGAATCTTTGCTCTTTGAAATTTATTTTTTGGTTCACATTTTTTGGGGGTAAAACAATGTATAAATATTTTCAAAAAAATATATATGATAATTTTATTATCATATATATTTTGAGATGACTTTCAGTTCTAACTTTATTTTTTGCACTACTTTTTTTCCTATAAAATAATGTATATGAATTTACATTCGAAATAAAAAAAATTATCGCATTTTTATTATTATGTATTTTGAGTACGTTTCAGAGACAGCTAATTATTTCTGTTTTCATATTGCATTTTAGTTTTATATTTCATCTACGTTTTCTTCAAAAATTTCTCTTTCATATATAACTTAGAGTAATTCTTAGGGTACTCTGAAATTTTGAATGAATAATAATAATAATAATAATAATAATAATAATAATAATAATAATAATAATAATAATAATAATAATAATAATAATGAAGGTACCACGAAAGAGAGAAGACACCTGATCGATTTTCCTTAGAAACCAATTGATAATTTTTTTATATATTTTTATGGAGGGTTGGGAATGGGGAATGGGGTGTGAGGTTTTTATGACCGGGGGTGGGGTGGGGGGAGATCTTTCTTTTGTCGAGAGAAAAAAAAATCTCTCGCTTTCTTTACACAGGGAAAAAGAGAGAGCGTCCGTCAAGCACTCTACTTCATTGGTGCTTCTATGTAAGTCATATTTTATTTTTTTTTAACTCTGTCTTTTCGAGTTTGAACAAGAAAAAAGAAAACATGGAAAGAAAAAGAAAAAAAAAATTCGTTTTCTGTACATTCTATGCTAAGATTTTTATTTTTTTTTCTTATAATTTGTACGATCATATTTATTTTTTTTTCTCCTGAGTTCGATTTTTTTCTCTGTCTTTTTCGAGTTTGAACAAGAAAAAAGAAAACATGAAAAGAAAAAGAAAAAAAAATTCGTTTTCTGTACATTCTATGCTAAGATTTTTATTTTTTTTTTCTTATAATTTGTACGACCATATTTATTTTTTTTCTCCTGAGTTCGAGTTTAAAGAAATAAAAATAAAAAAGTAAAGTGTTGTGTTTCCTGTGTAATATTCTATGCAAAAGCTTCTGAATATTTTTTGAAATATGTACGATCATAATTTTTTTTTGTTCGAGTTTGAACAAGAAAAAAAAAACAAAAATAAAAGAATGAAAAAGAAAAATTTTTGTGTAATATCTGTACAGCATTCTGTGCAAAAGCTTTTAGTTTTTTTAAACATGTACAATCGTATTTATTTTTTCTTCTTTCTACGTTCGAGTTTGAACAAAAAAATGAAGGAAAACAGAAAAATAATTTTGAAAACATAATTTGATCATTCTGGAACCCGAAGACGTTTGAAGGATTTCGGAGAAAGAGCAATAGTGTTAATTATTATTTATTATTATTCATTATTATTTATTATCTTTCATTATTATTCAGGAGAATATTTTTATTTATTTATTTATATTTTTATTTATTTATTTTTATTTATTATAATTCATTTTTTATTTTTTCTTTTATTTATTTATTTTATCTATTATTTTTGTTTATCTTATTAATTTTCATTTACTTACTTTTTATTTGTTTTTATTTTTTATTTATTTATTCGCATTTATATATATATATATATATATATATATATATATATATATATATATATATATATACATATATACATATATATATATATATATATATATATATATATATATATATATATATATATATATATATATATATATATATACATATATATATATATATATATATATATATATATATATATATATATATATATATATATATATATATATATATATATATATATATATATATATATATATATATATATATATATATATATATATATATATATATATATATATATATATATATATATATATATATATATATATATATATATATATATATATATATATATATATATATATATATATATATATATATATATATATATATATATATATATATATATATATATATATATATATATATATATATATATATATATATATATATATATATATATATATATATATATATATATATATATATATATATATATATATATATATATATATATATATATATATATATATATATATATATATATATATATATTCAAGCTTCAGAGAATATTATGGCGTTCATTAGGAAGAAGTAAGAAGAGATAGAGAGAAATACAAAAGGTAGAGATCCCATTTATTAAAAAAAGAAATTAATTAACAAATAGATAAAAATATAATTAAAATACAAGAAGAATAGTATTAGGGTAGTACAGCATTGCATCTTTGCTTGAACTTCTGAATTTCTGAAGACCTCTCTCTCTCTCTCTCTCTCTCTCTCTCTCTCTCTCTCTCTCTCTAAACAATATGTCTTGGAAAAAAGCAAAAACCCAAAAATGAATCAAGTTCTCTGGATTTAATTATCGGGCAGTTTGGCAACATTTCGACAACTGCCATCACCTCCAACACCACAACCAACACACGCACCAGAACTTTCAACGTTGCACAACCACCTCCACCAAACTCTCTCTCTCTCTCTCTCTCTCTCTCTCTCTCTCTCTCTATAAAAAATATGGCTTCGCAAACTAAAAATCTCAGAAAGAATCGAATCCTCTGAGACTGACAGAAAACGATAGCTTAGGAGACGAAATTGGAAATCCTGGAAAGTTATTCAACAAAAAAAATCGAAATAAAATAAAAAGAGAAAAAAGTTAGGAGTATCAGTTACGGGGATCCCATGTTGAAGGGACTAGCTCGTGGAAAAGGGAAAAATATATTCAGAAGGGAGAACTACACAGCAATTGTACAAGAAAACTAATAACAAAAAACTTTCTGTTGCACTACAACACCAGAAATGTTCTTGTGCCGCTGAAGATTTAAGCCTCTTTCGTTGTACAGTCACAGAGCCATTTCTTCTATCTTGATCACAGGTCTTCGTTCTGCAAGATGGCCAGAGCCATTCCTTCTATCTTGGTCACGGTTCTTCGCTCTGCAAGATAGCCAGAGCCATTCCTTCTATCTTGGTCACGGGTCTTCGCTGCTTATGATGGCTAGAGCCATTCCTTCTATCTTGGTCACAGGTCTTCACTCTGCAAGATGGCCAGAGCCATCTATCTTGGTCACAGATCTTCGCTGCGTATGATGGCCAGAGCCATTCCTTCTATCTTGGTCACAGGTCTTCGCTCTGCAAGATGGCCAGAGCCATTCTTTCTATCTTGGTCACAGGTCTTCGCTCTGCAAGATGGCCAGAGCCATTCCTTCTATCTTGGTCACAGGTCTTCGCTCTGCAAGATGGCCAGAGCCATTCCTTCTATCTTGGTCACAGGTCTTCGCTCTGCAAGATGGCCAGAGCCATTCCTTCTATCTTGGTCACAGGTCTTCGCTCTGCAAGATGGCCAGAGCCCATTCCTTCTGTCTTGGTCACAGGTCTTCGCTGTGCAAGATGGCCAGAGCCATTCCTTCTATCTTGGTCACAGGTCTTCGCTGCATATGATGGCCAGAGCCATTCCTTCTATCTTGGTCACAGGTCTTCGCTCTGCAAGATGGCCAGAGCCCATTCCTTCTATCTTGGTCACAGGTCTTCGCTGCATATGATGGCCAGAGCCATTCCTTCTATCTTGGTCACAGGTCTTCGCTCTGCAAGATGGCCAGAGCCCATTCCTTCTATCTTGGTCACAGGTCTTCGCTGCATATGATGGCCAGAGCCATTACTTCTATCTTGGTCACAGGTCTTCGCCGCGTGTTATGGCCAGAGCTTTCTCCTTCCATAATGATCACAAAAGCTCCTCTCCTCATCTCGCGTTCCATCGAGTTATGCTCATCAGCGATCGCTTTGTTCTTCAAGAAGCGAGATCTCAAAGGGTTCTTGGAAGACTTTGAAGTCTCCTTAGCTTAGAAATACCGTTCCAGGACGTTCTGAACGATTAGGTGATTCCAGGCAAATCGGTCTAAGCACTCTCTGACGAATTGGATGGTGGTCCTTCCGCTCTTCTCTTAGGGGGGCTATGTATGGAAACGGTACTCATATCATGATAATGGGTGTTCATAGTATTCTGTTCATACTCCCTAACTTTCTGTCAATATATATATATATATATATATATATATATATATATATATATATATATATATATATATATATATATATCTATATATATATATATATATATATATATATATATATATATATATATATATATATATATATATATATATATATATATATATATATATATATATATATATATTTCCAAATACTCATTTCCCCGTAAATAACCTATTTTGAGCAAGAATGCATACAACATACATACATACAGAGTAATTAGAGTACCTGACTATTTTAAAAGAATATCGTTCAATATCTTTGCCATCCAAATATCATTTTCAGGAGTCCATAAAGAATGAATACATAAATACTTACAAATACATACACACATACATAAAGAGTAATTAGAACAACTGGCCATTTTAAAAGAATATCATTCATATCTTTGCAAATATCTTATTTACCATTTCAAAAGAATATTGCTCATGTCTTTGTGAGACCACAAGGAATGAATACACACAATCATACAGAATACACTAATGACTTGTGAATGGGCAAATAAACACTGTAGAACATCAACAAGCATAGTCATACAGACAGAACGTCTTGTAACATCGTATGGAACTCCCATCCCCCTTCTCTCTCTCTCTCTCTCTCTCTCTCTCTCTCTCTCTCTCTCTCTAAACAATATGTCTTGGAAAAAAGCAAAAACCCAAAAATGAATCAAATCCTCTGGAATTAATTATCGGGCAGTTTGGCAACAACACTTCCACAACCGCCATCACCTCCAACACCACAACCAACATACGCACCAACACTTTCAACCTTGCGCAACCACCTCCACCAAACTCTCTCTCTCTCTCTCTCTCTCTCTCTCTCTCTCTCTCTCTCTCTCTCTAAACAATATGTCTTGGAAAAAAGCAAAAACCCAAAAATGAATCAAGTTCTCTGGATTTAATTATCGGGCAGTTTAGCAACAACACTGCCATTATCTCAAACACCACAACTACCATGCGCACCAACACTTTCAACCTTGCTCAGCCACCTCCACCAAACTCTCTCTCTCTCTCTCTCTCTAAACAATATGTCTTGGAAAAAAGCAAAAACCCAAAAATGAATCAAGTTCTCAGGATTTAATTATCGGGCAGTTTGGCAACAACACTTCCACAAACTCCATCAACTCCAACACTACAACCTCCATGTGCACCAACACTTTCAACCTTGCTCAGCCACCTCCACCAACTCTCTCTCTCTCTCTCTCTCTCTGAGGAACTGATACCACCTTCTTCTTCTTCTTTGGAAGATCCTCTAGGGCGTCTGTCGTAACGGTAATTGGTGTCGTGTCTTGGCAAATTAATCTCATGCTTCCTCCCCTTAGTTTCCTGGAAGGCAAACGGAGACTTCATTTCTTCTTTTTCTTATCTTATCTTATCTTATTTTTTTTTTTATTTGAGATGATCTCTGGAGATGGGAATAATGATCTGTATGTTGGTGAGTTGAGTAAGGTGGGAAATGGAGGAATAGAATTTTAATCATTCAACATATTTTAATTTCCTTGTTGCTGCTTGCACCATTGTTCATTAGGGTGATTTTGTCTTTTTCCTACAAGGAAAGTATTGCTGAATTTCTTCTTTTTTCACCACTTGTTATTAATTGCCGTTATCTTTCACGTTCTAGGAAATATCTGATTAACTGATGTTCCCTTTGTATACCTGTATTCCAAATTTTTTTTCATTTTTCCATTTTTTCTATTTTTTCCTTTTTAAATTTTTTTATATTTTTTGTCTTACTATTTTTTTGTAGTAATTTTGACAATATAATTTCGATTTTCTGGATTTTCCTTTTTTGTATTCTGGGGAAAAATAGAAGCGATCAACAATTTTGTAGTAAAATAAAGGTGACTAAACAACATTTTAAAGAACCAATCATTATAATTAGCCCTTCTTAGCAAAATAATGCTTAATCGTTGTTGTTCGTTTTTCTTTTGTAGTAATTGTGACAACCTATTTATAATTTTCTGGGTTTTCCTTTTTTTTTGTATTTTGGGAAAAGATTAAAAAGATCAACCATTTTGTAGCAAAATAAAGGAGAAAAAACAAATATGTTAAAAAAACAGTCATCACAATTAGACATTCTTAGCAAAATAATGCAGAATGTTGTTCATTTATGTTCACGATTTTTTCCTTTAAAAACAAAACGAAAGTGATTCCCAAAATCTGCACATTTCCAGTTTCCAAATTTTGTTCCTGCAAAAGATCTCAAGGGAAAGGCCCACTGATGCCTTTCACTTGTCCAGAACTGACAATAACAATAAAAATATAAAAAAATGTCAGAACTGTTGACCTTAGCCACGGTGAAAGCGACAGAACTTTCTGTTTCTCAAAGGGAGAAAGTTAATATGGTTCAATAAAAAAACACAGAAGCAGGAAGAGAATCCCAAAGCTTGGCAGTAGAAAGAAAGCAAAAGTCAATGATTTTCCTAAGGGTAAATGTGAAGAGAGGTGTCTCGAAGGGTGTTCAAAGACTACCTGAGAGAAGAGTTTCCTTCTTAAGCTAAACAGAGTAGTGACCAAAATAACACCTGTAGAAGACAGACCTTAAATTCAGAAAATTCCCATCCTAAGCTAAATAGAGTAGTGACCAAAATAATACCTGTAAAAGACAGACCTTAAATTTAGTCACTTCTTTCCTTAAGCTAAATAGAGTAGTGACCGAAATGATACCTGTAAAATAGAGACCTTAGATTCAGTCCCACCGAGGAGGGAGGAAATATGAGGACAAAGCTTCAACCAAAGAGAAACAAGTCAACCACAAACATTAGTAAAATGCAAAGTGTTTCCACATAATTATTTACTTTCGTGTGTTACACTGAAAGTCTGCTGGGGGTTAGCCTCTCTCTCTCTTGCTACTGGTCACTATATAAAAATGCAGCATGAGTGTGACTGAGTCTGAATTTCTGGACGGTACGTAACGTCCCTGGAGTTGTAAATAGCCATTAGTCCCTCTCTTATATTACCGCCATTTTTTAAATATATGGATGTGATAATAATAATAATAATAATAATAATAATAATAATAATAATAATAATAATAATAATAATAATAATAATAATAATAACAATAACTAGTGTTTCATCTTCAGTACTTTTCCTTTTCAATCCAGAGAAAAATATAACCAAATCACCATTCTCAAATAACTCCCACCAACAAAGAGGCCAATTTCTTCTCTCACATTCTCCTCCAGATTCCAGGGTCTTTCTTCCTCCACCTCAGACGTATTCCAATTCCTAATATTCCCGAGGAAGGGGAGGGAAGGATTTCTCTGTCTCCTTCCAGAAGTAACTTGATACGACAAGGGGTCCCTGGCTTTGGCCTGTAGCTCAATATTCTGAAGGGGAATTTCTGTCTCTCTCTTTTGTTCCACGTGCTGCAAGGGAATGGTTTTAAGAGTAAAGATGCTTTTGATGGGTTGCGTAACTGGTTATGTATGTGGGTATGTAGGTACACATACATACATATATATGTATATGTATATATATATATATGTATATATATATATATATATATATATATATATATATATATATATATATATATATATATATATATATATATATATATAAATGATTCACGAAGATATGGGGTGTGACGAATGTATAAATGAAGACATATGCCACGAAGGAAAAGTGAAACAGCTGAGTGGATGCTAGGCCTTTCGACACACGGTCCTTTACTAGCAGACTGATGACAAATATAAAAATGAGTTTGCAAGAGAGCTCGTATAGTTGACAGATGACATACAGGTATCCTTGAGGGTGGGGATTATAAGGAACAGATGCACCTGGAATCCAACACAGTTGAAGAATTAGTGGACCCACCAAAACAAAGGTAAATCTTTGAGAGGTTTTACAAAGGATTAAGCCTAACTGGCTCGAAAGCAGGGGTGAGTCAATTAAAGGATTCCACAGGGGAAGAGACTGACCACCAATAATGGCCTGGGAATGAATGAGCTGATCACACATTTATAAAAGTACAACACTTAATGTGTTCTCCTTTTGGTAAACAATCGAAATTTTTGCAAAACGATCATTTGCAAAAAACTGTTAAATATACGAATACGTAGAAAATATAGATAAGGTAACTAATTAGCAATTAAGTCAGTGATTTTATCTTTAAGGTCATTGGACCCCTGTCATAGTAAAATATTTTCTACATATTCATACTGTATGTTTGATAGTTTTCGAAAATGTTCATTTTGCAAAAATTGTTAAGAATTAGAAGAAAATAAGAAAATGAGGAAGGAGGGTGAAAAGGGAAGAGAATATCATGAAGAGAGGAACAGACAGACTGGAGAGAGAGAGAGAGAGAGAGAGAGAGAGAGAGAGAGAGAGAGAGAGAGAGAGAGAGAGAGAGAGATGACAGACAAGCAAAGAGACTATCTTTTCTCCTAGTTCTTCTTTTCATTTTCATATTTTGCTTTTTCCGAGCAGTTTATGTGTGGAAAGTAATAATAATAATAATAATAATAATAATAATAATAATAATAATAATAATAATAATAATAATAATAATAATAATAATAATTTGTTTGTCATTCGATATATTGAATGAATGAAAAAGTAATAATAATAATAATAATAATAATAATAATAATAATAATAATAATAATAATAATAATAATAATAATAATAATAATAATAATAATAATAATAATGGGGGTTTCATTCGACAAATTGAGTGTATAAACATTCTACCAAGAATTAAAGTTCCCTCATTTCACGTTGCTTTCATAGAGTGAGCCATCTAATCAGTTACTTGTATGCCAACATCAAAGCTTTCAAAGTCATTACCAATCTTGCCAGAAACTCCCAACGGTAAATAGTTATTAATGGTTTTTTTTTTTAGGCCTTCCATCAATTTCCAAGAGGAAAGCGACTGCATAAACTAACCAGTGGTTCCTTTGGTGAATTGTGAGGTCTGTTATCTGTTTTTTGTATTTTTGGGGTTTCATCATTAATTTAAGCAGCTCGTCTGTTGAATTTTAATTTTGAGTGGCGTAGGGCTAGGATCTCTCTCTCTCTCTCTCTCTCTCTCTCTCTCTCTCTCTCTCTCTCTCTCTCTCTCTCTCTCTATATATATATATATATATATTTATTATATAATATATAATGTGTATATATAATATTTATACATATATATATATATATATTTATATATATATATATATATATATATATATATATATATATATATATATATATATATATATATATATATATATATATATGTGAATGAAACAATTCCTTAGTGATGTGTTAACTAAACAATATATTAAAACAAGTATACCTCATGTTTACAAAATACATAGCACAATATTAATACATATGCACGTACAAGCTCGCATAAAAATCACTCACACACACACACACACAAACTGATACTTTAAGTATAAGGAAGGAAAGAGCATTAGGGGGAACTGTTTTCAAGTTTCCTAAGTCTCTGATAATAGGCTTATGTCCCTCAGTGAGAGAGACAATGACCCGCTTTCTCCATTATGTCGACCAAGAAAATAACTCTTATAAGACATACATATAAAGTATGTTTGTATGTATAATATCCTGCCTTGCAATCTGCGCTCTCTCTCTCTCTCTCTCTCTCTCTCTCTCTCTCTCTCTCTCTCTCTCTCTCTCTCTGTGTAGCACTGAACGGATCCAGTGCCCTTGGCTCCAAATGCTGGCTTAGTTCTTTTGTCAACACAGTCTGACTTTCGGCAAATACCAAGACCCCATTAAATCTCTCTCTCTCTCTCTCTCTCTCTCTCTCTCTCTCGGTTCTAATACCCCCGGTGCTGTAATTCAGTTCCTTGAATTAAGAATATTAGAAGGATTTGAGTTAGTTGGTATTCAGTTGTCAGATGATTTACTAGCTAATATTCATTCTGATATCATTAGGATTATCCCAGTGAACTATAATTAGTTTGAAAAATGATATTTCTCTCTCTCTCTCTCTCTCTCTCTCTCTCTCTCTCTCTCCTCTCTCTCTCTCTCTCCCCGAAGCATTTGTTGTCTGCTTTAATCCTTCGCTTGAAGAATATAAGCATTTTTACGTATTCGTGTTGTGGATTATAAGAATATATAAAGAGAAAATGAAAAATGAATGATAATTATTCAAAAAAACATATTCATGAAATGTCAGATAATCTGACTCTAATAATAATAATAATAATAATAATAATAATAATAATAATAATAATAATAATAATAATAATAATAATTTTTATTATAACAGAGCAGTAAAGAATAAACTGAGTCTTGAAATTGCCTGTTGCCTTCAGACATTTTCAGACATGGAAGAATTTTCTCCCCGTTTCCAGCCCAATCTCTCTCTCTCTCTCTCTCTCTCTCTCTCTCTCTCTCTCTCTCTCTCTCTCGTTCTCTCTGTCTGTCTGTCTGTCTGTCTGTCTGTCTGTCTGTTCGTTCTTCTCTCTTTTTCTTTTTCTCTCTCGCTCTCTCTTTTTCTGCTCCCCTCTCTCTTCTCTCTCTCTCTCTCTCTCTCTCTCTCTCTCTCTCTCTCTCTCTCTCTGACTGTTTCTTTCTCTCTCCATTTCTCTCTCTCCGTCCTTCTCTCTCTCTCTCTCTCTCTCTCTCTCTCTCTCTCTCGTCTGTCTGTCTGTCTGTCTGTCTGTCTGTCTGTCTGTCTGTTCGTTCTTCTCTCTTTTTCTTTTTCTCTCTCGCTCTCTCTTTTTCTGCTCCCCTCTCCCCTTCTCTCTCCCTCTTTTTCTCCCTCTCTCTCTCTCTCTCTCTCTCTCTCTCTCTCTCTCTCTGACTGTTTCTTTCTCTCTCCATTTCTCTCTCTCCGTCCTTCTCTCTCTCTCTCTCTCTCTCTCTCTCTCTCTCTCTCTCTCTTCTGTCTGTTTCTGTCTGTCTGTTCTTCTCTCCGTCCTTCTCTCTCTCTCTCTCTCTCTTTCTCTCTCCTCTCTCCCTCTTCTCTCTGTCTGTCTGTCTGTTCTTCTTCTCTCTCTTTTTCTTTTTCTCTCTGCTCTCTCTCTTTTTCTCTCCCCTTCTCTCTCCCTCTTTTTCTCCTCTCTCTCTCTCTCTCTCTCTCTCTCTGACTGTTTCTTTCTCTCTCCATTTCTCTCTTCTGTCTCTCTCTCTCTCTCTCTCTCTCTCTCTCTCTCTCTCTCTCTCTCTCTCTCTGACTGTTTCTTTCTCTCTCCATTTCTCTCTCTCCGTCCTTCTCTCTCTCTCTCTCTCTCTCTCTCTCTCTCTCTCTCTCTCTCTCTCTCTCTCTCTCTCTCTCTCTCTCTGTCTCTCTTGTCTGTCTGTCTGTCTGTCTCTTGATCTCTCTTTTCTGCTCCCCTCTCCCCTTCTCTCTCCCTCTTTTTCTCTGCTCTTCTCTCTCTCTCTCTCTCTCTCTCTCTCTCTCTCTCTCTCTCTCTCTCTCTCTCTGACTGTTTCTCTCTCCATTTCTCTCTCTTGATCTCTCTCTCTCTCTCTCTCTCTCTCTCTCTCTCTCTCTCTCTCTCTCTCTCTCTCTCTCTCTCTGTTCTGTCTGTCTGTCTGTCTGTCTGTTCGTTCTTCTCTCTTTTTCTTTTTCTCTCTCGCTCTCTCTTTTTCTGCTCCCCTCTCCCCTTCTCTCTCCCTCTTTCTCCAATCTCTCTGACTGTTTCTTTCTCTCTCCACTCTCTCTCCTCTCTCTCTCTTCTCTCTCTCTCTCTCTCTCGGACTGTCTGTCTGTCTTTTCTCTCTTTTTCATTTCTCTCGCTCTCTCTTTTTCTCTCTCTCTCCTTCTCTCTCTCTCTTTCTCTCTCTCTCTGTCTGTCTGTCTGTCTGTCTGTCTGTCTCTCTCTCTCTCTCTCTCTGACTTTTCTTTTTCTCTCCATTTCTCTCTCTCCGTCTCCTTCCTCTCTCTCTCTCTCTCCTCTCTCTCTCTCTCTCTCTCTCTCTCTCTCTCTCTCTCTCCTGTCCTCTCTCTCTCTCTCTCTCTCCATCTGACTGTTTCTTTCTCTCCATTTCTCTCTCCTGTCCTTCTCTCTCTCTGTTCTCTCTCTCTGTTTCTCTTTTCTCTCTCCATCTCTCTGTCTGTCTCTCTGTCTCCTCTCTCTCTCTTTTCTTTCTCTCTCTCTCTCTCTCTTTTGTCTGTCTGTCTCTCTGTCTGTCTGTTCTCTCTCTCTTTTTTCTCTCCCTCTCTCTCTCTCTCTCTCTCTTTTCTGTCTCTCTGTCTCTCTCTCTCTCTCTGAGAGAGAGTTTCTTTCTCTCTCCATTTCTCTCTCTCCTTCTCTCTCTCTCTCTCTCTCTCTCTCTCTCTCTCTCTCTCTCTCTCTCTCTCTCTCTGTTCTGTCTGTCTGTCTGTCTGTCTGTCTGTCTGTTCGTTCTTCTCTCTTTTTCTTTTTCTCTCGAGCTCCCTCTCCCTTCTCTCTCCTCTTTTTCTCCCTCTCTCTCTCTCTCTCTCTCTCTCTCTCTCTCTCTCTGACTTTTTCTTTCTCTCTCCCCTTTCTCTCTCTCTCCTTCTCTCTCTCTCTCTCTCTCTCTCTCTCTGACTGTTTCTTTCTCCATTTCCTCTCTCCTCCTCTCTCCTCTCTCTCTCTCTCTCTCTCTCTCTCTCTCTCTCTCTCTGACTGTTTCTTTCTCTCTCCAGAGAGAGAGAGTCTGTCTGTCTGTCTGTCTGAGTCTGTTCGTTCTTCTCTTTTTCTTTTCTCTCTCGAGCTCCCCTCTCCCCTTTCTCTCCCTCTTTTCTTTCTCTCCTCTCTCTCTCTCTCTCTCTCTCTCTCTCTCTGAATGAAGTCTGGCTCAGACTGTTTTTCCAGGGATTTCTCTCTCTCCCGTTTAATGGTGTCTTGTGTTGCAATTTGTTTGTCTGTCTGTCTGTGTCTGTGTTTGTGTGTATGTGGCAGTCTCATGAGGATGTTTGTTTTTCTTGTCTCTTTCTCTCCATCTCTCCGTCCTCTCTCTCTCTCTCTCTGACTGTTTCTTTTCTCTCATTTCTCTCTCCATCCTTCTCTCTCTCTCTCTCTCTCTCTCTCTCTCTCTCTCTCTCTCTTGAGATTTTGTCTGTAAGTGTTTGTAAACTGGTTGATCTTTTTTCCCTCTCTCTCGGACGTTTGTAAATTGAGTTGAGATTTTGTCTGTCTGTAAGTGTTTGTAAACTGGGAGAGAGTTTTAAATTTCTTTCTCTGGGAAGAGTTTGTAAATTGGTTAATCATAGATTTTTGAGAAGTGTTTGTAAATTGGTTGAGATTTTGAGAGTGAAGTGTTTGTAAAAATTGGTGTTGCAGATTCAGTGAGGATGTTTGTTTTTACGTTGAGATTTTGTGTAAGTGTTTGTAAACTGGTTGAGATTTTGTGAAGTGTTTGAAGTGTTTGAAATTTTGTTGTTTGAAACTGGGTGAGATTTGTGGTAAATTGGTTAAGATTTTTGGCAAGTGTTTGTAAATTGGCTGAGATTTTGCGTGAAGTGTTTGTAAATTGGTTGAGATTTCGTGTTTGTAAATTGTGAGATTTGTAGTGTTTGTAAATCGTTGAGATTTTGTGGTCAGTGTTTGTGGCTGAGATTTTTGCGTGAAGTGTTTGAGATTTCGTGGTAAGTGTTTGTAGGTTGGTTGAATTTTGCGTGAAGTGTTTGTGAGTTGCTTGAGATTTCGTGGTAAGTGTTTGTAGGTTGGTTGAGATTTTGCGTGAAGTGTTTGTAAACTGGTTGAGATTTTGTGGTCAGTGTTTGTAAATTGGTTGGGATTTTGCTTCAAGTGTTTGTAAATTGGTTGAGATTTTGTGGTAAGTATTTGTAAATTGGTTGGGATTTTGCGTCAAGTGTTTGTAAATTGGTTGAGATTTTGTGGTAAGTATTTGTAAATTGGTTGAGATTTTGTGGGAAGTGTTTGTAAATTGGTTGAGATTTTTTGGTAAGTGTTTGTAAATTGGTTGAGATTTTGCATGAAGTATTTGTAAATTGGTTGAGATTCTGCGTGAAGTGTTTGTAAATTGGTTGAGATTTTGCGTGAAGTGTTTGTAAATTGGTTGAGATTTTGCGTGAAGTGTTTGTAAATTGGTTGAGAGTTTGTGGTCAGTGTTTGTAAATTGGCTGAGATTTTGCGTGAAGTGTTTGTAAATTGGCTGAGATTTCGTGGTAAGTGTTTGTAGGTTGGTTGAGATTTTGCGTGAAGTGTTTGTGAATTGCTTGAGATTTCGTGGTAAGTGTTTGTAAATTGGTTTAGATTTTCTGGTAAGTGTTTGTAAATTGGTTGAGATTTTGCGGTAAGTGTTTGTAAATTGGTTTAGATTTTCTGGTAAGTGTTTGTAAATTGGTCGAGATTTTGTGGTAAGTGTTTGTAAGTTGGTTGAGATTTTGTGTAAAGTGATTGTAAGTTGGTTGAGATTTTTCTGTACAATGTTTATAAGTATCGTTTGTATTTATAGTCCACCAATTGTGGACTAACCATAGAATAATGCCAAGTCATATATATATATATATATATATATATATACATATATATATATATATATATATATATATATATATATATATATATATATACATATACATAGATTTGTATATATTCATTTCTGTCCCAATTTTTAAACCTATTGTTCTCAGTTTCTTCCTCACTCTCCAAGTCCTAAGAACCATTACTGTAATCTTATAATACCTTCTCTCTCTCTCTCTCTCTCTCTCTCTCTCTCTCTCTCTCTCTCTCTCTCTCTCCATTATCATGACAGGACTGAAATGACATTGCTTGTTTATCCCTGATGACTGTCCATCCTAACTGACACAGGACCCGGCTCCCGAGGGCCAATGGAGTAACCTGACCCTAGGAATTGCGACGCTGACTTAGTCTCGTTAACTTGCAAGGTTGTTGAAGAAGAAGAAGAAGAAGAAGAAGAAGAAGAAGAAGAAGAAGAAGAAGAAGAAGAAGAAGAAGAAGAAGAAGAAGAAGTAGATAAAATGATAGTAGAAACAAGTGTAGAAGAAGAAGAAGAAGAAGAAGAAGAAGAAGAAGAAGAAGAAGAAGAAGAAGAAGAAGAAGATAAAATGATAGTAGAAACAAGTGTAGAAGAAGAAGAAGAAGAAGAAGAAGAAGAAGTAGATAAAATGATAGTGGAAACAAGTGTAGAAGAAGAAGAAGAAGAAGAAGAAGAAGAAGAAGAAGAAGAAGAAGAAGAAGAAGATAAAGTGATATTAGAAACATCAAGGGCCAAACAACAATGATGGAAATGAGAAGGGTGACGAAAGTTATCTTGCAAGACTGTTGAAGAAGAAGAAGAAGAAGAAGAAGAAGAAGAAGAAGAAGAAGAAGAAGAAGAAGAAGTATTAGAAGAAGAAAATAAAATAGTAGTGAGAAACGAAATCTAGGACTATTATGAACGACGTGGATAAAATAACCAGACCAATAATAATAATGACAAAAGATAAACGGTGATAACTAGCACGACGATGAAATGATAAACACAACAATTAAAAAAAAAGGAAATAAAAGCATTAGAAAAGAACTAAAGCAAAACAGAACGGTAATAGAAAAAAATAGAAAATATAAAAAAAAACAACAAGAGAAGAAAAATACAGAAAGAGTCGAACTACAAAATATGTAAAGAGTTAAAAACAAAAATACAAATTTTTTAACATGTAACCCAGACAACAGGCTGAGTCCCCATTACCAAAAGCCAGCCCTGGGAGAGCTGTTAATCAGCTCAGTGGTCTGGTAAAACTAAGGTACACTTAACTGAACAAAACTAATAAAAAGTAACAATTTTAATCAAATCATCGACGAGGAGAGAAAATAATAAAGAACACCGAACTCAACTACAGCAAGAACAATGACAATCTATTCTGGACTGGAACTTTTCACAAATATGAGAAACGAGTGTTATATAATTTCCACATCTTTTTTTTTCAGAAGTGACCCTTTAGCATTAGGCGATTCGGTTGCCCAGCCCATCGGCCTCTGCATTTTACGAATGGGGTACGACGAATGGATTGGGTTAAATCACCTGACTGAAAGTATTTAATGCGTTGACAAGGGAGAATAATCTAAATAATGATACAAAATAAAGGAACATAAATAATACGAAAAGCTAAATGACAAGAGAGATTAATCTAAATAATGATAAAAAGATGAATATTGATATCACAAAAAGCTAAATGACAAGAGAGAATAATCTAAATAATGATAAAAAGATGAATATTGATAACACAAAAAGCTAAATGACAAGAGAGATTAATCTAAATAATGATAAAAAGATGAATATTGATAACACAAAAAGCTAAATGACAAGGGAGAAGAATCTAAATAATGATAAAAATAGGAATAGAGATAACACAAAAAGCTAAATGACAAGAGAGAGGAATCTAAATAATGATAAAAATAGGAATATTGATAACACAGAAAAGCTAAATGACAGGGGAGAAGAATCTATGATACAAAAAAAGGAATACTGATAACACAAAAAGCTAAATGACAAGAGAATAATCTAAATAACGATGTAAAAAAAGAATATTGATAACACAAGAAAGCTAAATGACAACGGAAAATAATCTAAATAATGATAAAAAAGATATAAAAATATATATAAACAGCTAAATGACAAGAGATATATAATCTAAATAATGATAAAAATAGTAATATTATATAACACAAAAGCTTTTATAAACAGAGGAAGAATCTAAATAATGATAAAAAAAAATATTGAGAACTCAGAAAAGTAAATGACAGGGGAGAAGAATCTAGTCCCCGATTAAAAAAAAAAATATTTCTGAAAAACTGGAAACCTAAAATGACAAGAGAGAATAAAAAAAAATAACTATAATGTTGGAGAATATTGATAACACAAGAAACTAAATGCATTGTGTAATCAGATAGTGAACAAAAGATATAAAAAAATAGATAAAGAAAGAAAAATAGAGATGGCTGAAAAATAATCCAATTATATCCGGGATTGAGGTCATGGCCTGACTTTTACTTGTCCCGAAAAAACAGTAAAAAATGGAGGAATAGGCAGAAAGCAATATATATAACATAAAGGTTTTAAAATGGCAGAAAACTTACAAAAATGTATTTAGATAAGAATTCTTTACCTGTACTGCAGATGTAGGACTTTCCATGTATTCAGATAAGTCCCCGTTCCAAAACTTGGTTAAAAACTATTCCATGAAAAACTGATAAACCGTGGAATGGAAGAGATCTAAAAAGTTAAAAAACTTTCCAATGTTGGAGCATTCAGATAAGATTCATTGTGTAACTAAAGTTACAGGAACTTTAAGGAAAAACAGATAAGAAAGAAAATACCTGATCTTGGCTGAAAAAACTAATCCAATTATATCAGATAAGAATTCACTTGCATTGACTTTACTGGACTTGTCCATGTAAAAAATAAAACAGAAAAAATTACCTGTATCTAGGTTACAGGAAAATCCATGGCGCTTGATAAAGTAAAAATGGAAGTATCTTGGTTACAAAACTTTCCATGTATTCAGATAAGAATTCTTTATTGTGGTTACAAAACCTTCCGTGTATTCAGATAAGAATTCTTTACCTGTATCTAGGTTACAAAACTTTCCATGTATTCAGATAAGAATTCTTTACCTGTATCTTGGTTACAAAACTTTCCATGTATTCAGATAAGAATTCTTTACCTGTATCTTGGTTATAGGACTTTCCAAGGACCTTGATAAGAACTCTTTAACTGTATCTTGGTTACAGGACTTTCCAAGGACCTTGACAAGAACTCTTTAACTGTATCTTGGTTACAGGACTTTAAAAGGACTTTATCAAGAATTCTCTCCCTGTACTTAAGGTGCAGGACTTCTGCAGCACCTTGCTAAGAGTCCTTTGCCTGTAAAGTCATTTCAAAAGGTCCCTTACTCTGATTCTGATTCCACTGCCTCCCACACCACCAACGTCCTAAAACTCTCTCTCTCTCTCTCTCTCTCTCTCTCTCTCTCTCTCTCTCTCTCTCTCTCTCTCTCTCGTTATCATCGATTCCCGCTCATCAGCAATCGCTTTGTGCATCAATATGAGAGAGGACGTCAAAGGCTTTCCCTGACGTCTTTGATGTCACTCTAGCTTATCCATTCCTTTCCAGCTCGTCCAAGGATACGCGTATCAGGTGCTTGGTAATGTGGTAATGGGTCTCTCTCTCTCTCTCTCTCTCTCTCTCTCTCTCTCTCTCTCTCAGTCTTTGTGTACTAAGTGGAGGTATGGCTCGTTACCGTGGCTTAACTAAGCTGCTTCTAGTATTTTTGATGTGTTTTTAGTTTTCTGCAGAAGAAAACTATTGTGCCGGCTTTGTCTGTCCGTCCGCGCTTTATTCTGTCCGCACTTTTTTCTGTCCGCCCTCAGATCTTAAAAACTACTGAGGCTAGAGGGCTGCAAATTGGTAAGTTGATCATCCACCATCCAATCATCAAATATACCAAATTGCAGCCCTCTAGGCTCAGTAGTTTTTATTTTATTTAAGGTTCAATTTAGCCATGATCGCGCGTCTGCCACCGCAGCAACACAGGCCACCACCATGGGCCGTGGCTGAGAGTTTCATACAGCATTATACGCTGTACAGAAAACTGGATTGCGCCGAAGAAACTTTGGCGCATTTTTCACTTGTTTTTTCTGTGTTCAGTTTTGTTAAGACTGAAGTACATAGAAAAAAGTACATAAAAAAATTAATATATTCTTAGTTTCTGTCTTTCAATAAGTTTTCTTAGCAAGTCGATCAATATTTCTGGCTATAATTATGCAACGAAGCTTATGACTTGATTAACTGATTGGAGCAATACGCTGGCGTGACAATAGAATTTAGGTCATTAGATGTGAGAAGCTTGGGATTGTAGAACATAAAAATGAATGTGGTTGAGACAACACTAAATAATAAAGAAATGACTGATGAGAGTTGAAAGCAAATCTTGCTAACTTGCCAGATAAAAAAAAGTATTATTTTATCTCTCTCTCTCTCTCTCTCTCTCTCTCTCTCTCTCTCTCTCTCTCTCTCTCTCTCTTTCTCTTTCTTCCTTCAGTTCCGGGGAGAAAGGCATTAATTGCAGTCTCTCTCTCTCTCTCTCTCTCTCTCTCTCTCTCTCTCTCTCTCTCTCTCTCTCTCTCTTCCTTTAATCCCTAGGAGAAAGGAGAAAGGCACCAATTGCAGTTTGCATCTATCATCAAAACCTCTCTCTCTCTCTCTCTCTCTCTCTCTCTCTCTCTCTCTCTCTCTCTCTCTCTCTCTCTCTCTCTCTGCCTGTAAGAAATCTCATAGGATGGGAAATATTCATGCATCCATATTGATAATTTATGTATTTATGTACATATATATATATATATATATATATATATATATATATATATATATATATATATATATATACATACATACATACATACATACATACATACATACACATGCATACATATACATACACACCAGAATCTTATTTGAAATTCCGACAGGTCCACAGCGACGCAACTCGACCCGGAAACAGTCGGTGAATGAGATCTTTGAAAACATTCCGTGACGGTCTTAAATCAGGTTCAGAGTCGAGCGACAAACCCGGTGTTTTTCCAAAATAAAACGTGACCTTCAATCACGGCATACCAAGCAGTCTCCTTGGGACTGGGGAGAGAGAGAGAGAGAGAGAGAGAGAGAGAGAGAGAGAGAGAGAGAGAGAGAGAGTCAAACCGCAATTGATGCCTTTCTCCTTTCTTCTAGGGATAACAGAGAGAGAAAGAGAGAGAGAGAGAGAGAGAGAGAGAGAGAGAGAGAGAGAGAGAGAGAGGAAAACTACAATTAATGCCTTTCTCTTTGGGACTGAGAGAGAGAGAGAGAGAGAGAGAGAGAGAGAGAGAGAGAGAGAGAGAGAGAGAGAGAGTGAGTCAAACCGCAATTGATGCCTTTCTCTGTTCTTCTAGGGATTAAAGAGAGAGAGAGAGAGAGAGAGAGAGAGAGAGAGAGAGTCAAACCGAATTGATGCCTTTCTTCTTTCTTCTAGGGATTAAAGAGAGAGAGAGAGAGAGAGAGAGAGAGAGAGAGAGAGAGAGAGAGAGAGAGATAGGAAAACTGCAATTAATGTCTTTCTCCTTGGGACTGGAGAGAGAGAGAGAGAGTGAGAGAGGAAATCTCCAATTAATGCCTTTCTCCTTTCGACTGGAGAGAGAGAGAGAGAGAGAGAGAGAGAGAGAGAGAGAGAGAGAGAGAGAATAAAAATTCCCCGCCCCGACAGAACGAACAATTTCGCAATTACAGTATGACTCACTGTTCCTAATGAGCGCTGTGTTAGAAAGAAAATATATAACAGGAATATACGACAATAGCTGACCTCATTAGCGTGAAAATCGGTACTGTCACTTTTCCATTTACTTTCGCATTTTTCCTCTCAATACTTCGTTCGTTGGCTTATGCTCTGAGCGCTCCTGATCGCTAACTTATGAGAGATTCTGAGACCGGTCTCGAATTGCCATGCGCCACTGGCTCGGTTGATCCGAATGGGTTTACAGTTGTATATAAACTCATTTATTTTTCATTTTGTTTTGAGTTGGCATTTTTGCACGCAATTATAAACAGTTATGGATGGTTGTTCCAGTATGCTGGTAATGGTTATTCCATTATGGTGGTAATGGTTATTCCATTATGGTTAATTAATTACGTAGAATAATAATGGTAATAATAATAACTATTATTATTATTATTAATAACTTGATATTAATCTACAATAACTTTAGTCAACGCTAGTGTAGATAATAATAATAATAATAATAATAATAATAATAATAATAATAATAATAATATTTTCTGTACAATATTTCATTTAGATATAATAATAATAATAATAATAATAATAATAATAATAATAATAATAAAAACAATAACTAATAATAATAATAAAACAACTTGATAGCAATAAAATAATAATAATTATAATAATAATAATAATAATAATAATAATAATAATAATAATAACTAGATACCAATCAGCAGTAACTCCAATACACTCACCCATTCGAACGTAATGAAATTCACCGCGCGTCCGAATCCCCCCGTCGCGACCACGCAAATGAACTCGGTCGGCCACCGACTGAGGTAATACCTCCACGCTCCTATGTGCGTGCAAATGTTTATGGGTTTATTAATCCAGTGATATGTTTTTTTGGGGTGGGGGCTACTTGTGGGAGGAGGGTGGAATATCGGTTCATTGTTATTGTATTATATATATATTGTGTTAGGAGAGTTTGATGTGTGATGGTGGATTGTGGGAAATTGGATGTGTGGATATATATATATATATATATATATATATATATATATATATATATATATATATATATATATATATATATATATATATACATATATACCAGCAAAAATAAACTGATGACAGCCCAAAAGAAGGAATAAAAATTAATTTATTTCTTACAATTTTTTTTATTTTATTCTTATTTTGAAGTTATTTTTTACTCTTTATGGTTTTAGTCTCATTTTTATTTTGAAATGAATTTATTTCTTTTTATTTTATTTTGAATTATTTTGAAGTAAATTTTTTCCTTTTATTTTATTTTGCATCATTTTGACAATGATTTTCCGTTTATTTCATTTTGAATTATTTTGAAATGAATTTATTTCCTTTTTTTAATTCTGATTATTTGTAAATTAGTTTTTCTTTTTATTTTATTTTTAATTATTTTGAAATTACTTTTTCCTTTTATTTTATTTTTGATTGTTTTGAAATTAATTTATTTCCTTTCATTTTATTTTGAATTATTTTGAAATTAATTTTTTCTTTTTACTTTATTTTCAATCATTTTGAAATTAATCTATTTCATTTTAAATTATTTTAAATTGTTTTGAAATTAATTTTTTCTTTTGTTCTATTTTGAATTAGGTTTTTTATATCGAAATACGCTTTGAATTACTTTGAAAATAATATTTCCTTTTATTTTATTTGGAATAATTTTGAAATGAACTTATTTCCTTCCATTTATTTCCAATTATATTTTTTATACTGACACACGGCTTTGAATTACTTTAAAATTCACGTATTTCCTTTTATCTTCATTACATCATATATTTCAATTCTGAATTGGGCGAACAACAGCAGTGGTCCCCCTTCGCAAACAGCGGTGTCCTGATTCGGGAAAGGCGTTGGGATGACATTGTGCTTCTGATGGGACTTTCATTTGTCTTGCATGAAGGTTGAGGCATTATCGAGAAGTAATTAAGCCTAGGTGGACATTCTCTCTCTCTCTCTCTCTCTCTCTCTCTCTCTCTCTCTCTCTCTGGATAATACCCCTGGAATGCTGCCATTTCAGGTTGTGCAATTATAATAGATATTATTTAAACTCTGTCTCTCTCTCTCTCTCTCTCTCTCTCTCTCTCTCTCTCTCTCTCTCTCTCTCTTCTTTTTTCTCTTAGAATATGCACTCGAATCCTGACATTATCTAGAGGTAGACAACCTCTCTCTCTCTCTCTCTCTCTCTCTCTCTCTCTCTCTCTCTCTCTCTCTCTCTCTCTCTCTCTTTTTTTCTCTTAGAATATGCACCCGAATCCTGACATTATTTAGAGGTAGACAATCTCTCTCTCTCTCTCTCTCTCTTGTTTTCATTTTAAGGTAGAATAAAGTTTCATGAATGACAAAAGTTACTTCTTCCAACTCTCAAAAACCAGATGAAAAATATAATCAAACCGAAGAAAATAATTTCTTAAATAGACCACAATCCCTCATAATTCAAATATGATTCCCCAAAAAATGAAAGAGTTGTTTTTGCTGTTGATAATTTAAGTAGCACGGGCTTTTGCTCGTAAAGGAAGATGAATGAAAAGGTGTAAAGAAAGATATACTTCGTATCAAAACATACAACAAATATTTTTTAAATAGACCGTAATTTCTTATTGATAAAATATGATTTCCATAAAACAAATTAAAGACTTGATTTTGCTGTTGGTCAATTTAAGTAGCACGGGCTCTTGCTCGTAAAGGAAGATGAAAAAGTGTAAAGAAAGTTAAACTTCATATCAGATCTACAAAAAAATATTTTTTAAATAGACCATAATTTCTTATTGATAAAATATGACTTCCATACAAAAAATTAAAGACTTGATTTTGCTGTTGCTTCATTAAAGTAGCACGGGCTCTTGCTCGTAAAGGGAGATGAAAAGGCGTGAAGGGAGTTTGTAGTTAAACTTCACACGGCGTGTGACGGGACCCACAGAGCAATTTCGACTTGAAAGGGGAAACTCATGTTGGCGTGAGAAGATTTTAGCTTTTGAGGAGACGCCATCATAATAATGATCTGGTCTTGATATTTTCCTTTGTCATTCTGCTACGCTTTCCTGACTTCCTTTTTTTTTCTTTTACGTTTTCGTGTCCTTATTTTAATTTTTTTTATTTTACTTTATTTAAAAAAAAATTTTTTTTTGCTTCATTCGGCCTGTAATATTTTTTTCTTACGTTTGGGAATAAGTTTCATACTTTACATACATACATATATATATATATATATATATATATATATATATATATATATATATATATATATACATATATATATATATACATATTCACTTTTTAATTATTTAAAATTTTTTGTTACACTTTCCCGATTTTTTTTTTTTTTTGCATTTTTGTTTCCTTTTATTTATTTATTTATTTATTTTTTTTTTTTGCTTTATTCGGCTTGTAAATAGAACGCTTTAAAATTCCGAATGCTTATTTTATTTTTGGGAAGTCAATATGCACTGCAAGAGAAACGAGAGAAAAAAAAAAAAAAGTCGAATTTCTTCGGCGCAATCGAGTTTTCTGCACAGCCGCTACAGCTCATAATCAAGGCCACCGAAAATAGATGTATCTTTCGGTGGTCTCGGTATAATGCTGCATGACCCGCGGCCTACGAAACTTTAACCACCGCCCGGTGGTGGCCTATCCTATATCGTTACTAGAAGCACGATTATAGCTAACTTTAACCTTAAATAAAATAAAAACTACTGAGGCTAGAGGGCTGCAATTTTGTACGTTTGATGACTGGA
>NC_089747.1:39085820-39093320 GCF_040412425.1 Macrobrachium rosenbergii | reverse complement strand
TATATATATATATATATATATATATATATATATATATATGTGTGTGTGTATGTATATAAATATATATATATATAGATATATATATATACATATATATATATATATACATATATATATATATATATATATATTGTTACGAACCGAGGTTTTCGGCCCTTAAGAAAACACAGGATCTAGATGGAAATAATATTGGGGCTGCTCTGGCTAATCGACAGCTCGCACACACAAAAGGAGGAGGAATAACAAAATACAGGAGTTTGCTATAAAAATAGATTTATTAATTTTAAACTTAATAAAAATCTTAAACAAAAAAAAAAGGCCATAACAAAATGAGCCAGGTCCGGGCCACGAAACACAAAAATAAAGCAATATTACTTTATATCCAAAAAAAGAAGTACCAGCAGCAGTCGATACTAAAAAAAAGCCATCTCCAGCGAAGTCCACCAACTAACGACAACAGGCCGTATTATCACGACGTCCTGCTGCCGTCTCGCCAAATATCAAGGACACGGGGCCACTGCACCCGAGCCAAAACCGCCGACAGGGTCTCCACCTGCGGCCAACAAACAACCATCTTCGTTGGTGCGCTGCTCCAGCCTGGGCCCAAACACCGGCTGCCCAAGAAACGTCCTCAAAGTCGAACTGCTGCTGGTACTCAAAAGTCCTCTTCCCCAAGAGAACAACCCGTTCGCTACTGCTGCCCGAACCTGACTAGAGGTTGGCGCCACGCCAACACAGACGTAAACACTCCTGTGAAAATAAAAGGAGGGGGGAAGGATTAGCCAAACAAACAAACTACCAAACCGCCCATAAAACAACCAAAGATCCTAATACCTTCCCTCTCGACAGAAAAAAAATTACAAATTTTTTTTTTTTTCAAAATAACCAACCTAATGTGGTGAAAACTCCGACAACCAGAGCAGAGCCAATCCTGTCACACGGTCGCCAATGTAACGAACCGAGGTTTTCGGCCCTAAGAAAAACACAGGATCTAGATGGAAATATTATTGGGGCTGCTCTGGCTAATCGACAGCTCGCACACACAAAGGAGGAGGAATAACAAAAATACAGGAGTTTGCTATAAAAATAGATTTATTAATATTAAAGTTAATAAAAATCTTAAACAAAAAAAAAAAGGCCATAACAAAATGAGCCAGGTCCGGGCCACGAAACACAAAAATAAAGCAATATTACTTTATATCAAAAAAGAAGTACCAGCAGCAGTCGATACTAAAAAAAGCCATCTCCAGCGAAGTCCACCAACTAACGACAACAGGCCTATTATCACGACGTCCTGCTGCCGTCTCGCCAAATATCAAGGACACGGGGCCACTGCACCTCCAAAACCGCCGACAGGGTCTCCACCTGCGGCCAACAAACAACCATCTTCGTTGGTGCGCTGCTCCAGCCTCCCAAACATCGGCTGCCCAAGAAACGTCCTCAAAGTCGAACTGCTGCTGGTACTCAAAAGTCCTCTTCCCAAGAGAACAACCCGTTCATACTGCTGCCTGAACCTGACTAGAGGTTGGCGCCATAAACACTCCTGTGAAAATAAAAGGAGGGGGAAGGATTAGCCAAACAAACAAACTACCAAACTGCCCATAAAACAACCAAAGATCCTAATATATATATATATATACATATACAGAGAGAGAGAGAGAGAGAGAGAGAGAGAGAGAGAGAGAGAGAGAGAGAGAGAGAGAGAGAGAAGGACAATTCCCCCAGCAAGAAAACCTTCCTTAGTATCATCTATGCATCTCAGCTTCCAATTAAGGATTCAGACCATTCTGAAATTAACCCTTTTTCTGTTTCTTCTTCTTCTTCTTCTTCTTCTTCTTCTTCTTCTTCTTCTTCTTCTTCTTCTTCTTCTTCTTCTTCTTCTTCATCCATCGGCGGGATGAGGATGCTCATAAATGAGTATCCTAAATTAATCCTTATGCAGGATTTAATTCATATGAGAGGAGAAAGCAAATTCCTGTTCCAGTAGACCTGATAATTCAGATATATATGTTATGCATGTATGTATATATATATATATATATATATATATATATATATATATATATATATATATATATATATATATATATATATATATATATATGTATATATATATATATTTATATAAATATATATATGTATATATATATATATATATATATATATATGTATATATATATATATATATATATATATATATATATATATATATATATATATATATATATATATATATATATATATATATATATATATATATATATATATTCTTACCTCTAAGGAAGAATAGAGGTTTACAGCAGTCAGTTCATTAAAGCCAAACTTATATTGAGTTTAATACAATCTATTTTCATTAAAATTTTAAAAGCAGCTTTAATCTCTTGCATTGTTCAGTCTTCCATGCATAATAAATTTCTTAAATGAAATTTTTGAAAAAAGTAAAAACTAAAAACCAAACGTTAAAACTATTCACTTCCGGGCACCTCATGAAGCAAGAACCCGTGTTGAAATAAAACTAATTCAATCCGTCCGCACTTTTTTCTGTCCGCAGTTTTTCTGTCCGCAGTTTTTCTGTCCGTACTTTTTCTGTCCGGACTTTTTTCTGTTTTTTCTGTCCGCAGTTTTTGTCTGTTATTCTGTTCGCAGTTTTTTCTGTCCGCACTATTTCTGTCCGAACTTTATTCTGTTCGCAGTTTTTTCTGTCCGCAATTTTTTCTGTCCACAGTTTTTTGTCCACTTTTTTCTGTCCGCAGTTTTTTCTGTCCGCACTTTTTTCTGTCCGCACTTTTTTGTCCACTTTTTCTGTCTGCACTTATTTCTGTCCGCACTTTTTTCTGCCAGCACTTATTTCTGTCCGCACTTTTTCAGTCCACAGTTTTTCTGTCCGCAACTTTTTCTGTCCGCACTTTTTCTTTCCTCAAATTTTTGTCTCCGCAGTTTTTTCTGTCCGCACTCTTTCTGTCCGCACTTGTTCTGTCTGCAGTTTTTTTCTGTCCGTCCTCAGATCTTAAAAACTACTGAGGCTAGAGGGCTGCAAATTGGTATGTTGATCATCCACCCTCCTATCATAAACCATACCAAATTGCAGCCCTCTAGCCTCAGGAGTTTTTATTTGATTTAAGGTTAAAGTTATCCATGATCGTGCCTCTGGCACCTCTATAGGTGCCAACAACACAGGCCACCACCGGTCCGTAGCTGAAAGTTTCATGGACCGCGGCTGAAAGTTTCATAAAGCATTACGCAACAGAGTATAATCAAAGCCACCGAAAATAGATCTATCATTCGGTGGTCTCGGTATAATGGTGTATGAGCAGCTGCCCATGAAACTTTAGCCACGGCCCGGTGGTGGCCTATCCTATATCGTTGCCAGACGCACGATCATGGCTAACTTTAACCTTGAATAAAATAAAAACTGCTGATGCTAGAGGGCTGCAATTTGGTATGTTTGATGACTGGAGGGTGGATGATCAACATACCAATTTGCAGCCCTCTAGCCTTGGTAGTTTTTAAGCTCTGAGGGTGGACAGAAAAAGTGCGGACAGAGAAACGTGCGGACGGACAGGCAAAGCCGGCACAATAGTTTTCTTTTACAGAAAACTAATAAAAACTGGTATGCAGTATCGTTTTCTAATCTAAATTAGTCTATCAGAAAGGCAAATGCTGATTCCGGTTAAGAATTTAGGCGTCTCTTCCCGGATTCTATATAATCTATATAATACAGTCTATATAACAAAATTTAGGTGTGGAAGACGAACGGAATAATAAGTCATTACTCTAATCACTTAATGAACGGACCGTTCCGTCACTTCCCGGAATCTCGAGATTGAGAAAGCGCCCTTTGATGCTCCGTAGCAACTGGCGGTTTCTAATTAAGATTTCAACCCCCTGTCGAAATTAACCGGGAGAGGAGCCCATTACGGGAAATTCCACGTCCCAATAGCTTCTCCTTATCCTTCTTCTTCTTCTTCTTCTTCTTCTTCTTCTTCTTCTTCTTCTTCTTCTTCTTCTTCTTCTTCTTCTTCTTCTTTCCTTGATTCATGAAATGAGAATCCGCTGCGGTAATGAGGAGCCCGGCTTAAACCTAGAGATTTGTTCTGAGGTATGAGAGAGAGAGAAAGAAATGATTCAAATCGAAGAATCCTAGAGAGAGAGAGAGAGAGAGAGAGAGAGAGAGAGAGAGAGAGAGAGAGAGAGAGAGAGAGTTAGAGAGAGAGAGAGATCTTAAAGTTAAAAAATTCTGTTTAAAAATTAAATAAATTAATATTAAAATCTTGCCAACAAAGAATCTCATTAATCTGTTTTAAATATTACATTGATTTGAAAAAACCCTGAAATTTCAAAAATTCAATATAAAAAATTAAATAAATTAATATCTAAATCTTGCCAGCAAAGAATCTCATTAATCGATATTAAATATTACACTACTGTAAAAATTCTTAAATTTAAAAAATTCTATATAAAAATTAAATAAATTAATACCTAAATCTTGCCAACAAAGAATCTCATTAATCTATTTTAAATATTACACTACTTTAAGAAAATCTTAAATTTCAAAAATTCTATATAAAAAATTAAATAAATCAATAGCTAAATCTTGCCAACAAAGAATCTCATTCATCTACTTTAAATATTACACTACTTTAAAAAAAATATTAAATTTAAAAAAATTCTATATAAAAAATTAAATAAATTAATAGCTAAGTCTTGCCAACAAAGAATCTTATTAATCTATTTTCAATACTAGTCTACTTTGGAAAAACAATCTTAAATTTTAAAAATTCAGTATAAAAATTAGAGAAATTAACAGCTAAATCTTGCCAACAAAGAATGTCATTAATATGTTTTAAATATTACGCTACTTTGAAAAAAATCTTAAATTGCAAAAATTCAATATAAAAAAATCAGATAAATCAATAGCAAAATCTTGCCAACAAAAACTCTTCTTAATTAATTTTAAATATATTCATTTGAAAAATCTTAAATTTCAAAAATTCAATATAAAAAATTAAATAAATTAGTATCTAAACCACGCCAACCAAGAATCTACTTCATTCATTTTTCAACATTAAACTGATCTGAAAAATTAAAAGATAAACAACATAATTATGGCATCATTGCGTCATAAGCAACCTAACCTGTAATTAGAGACAGTAATCACATTTAGTGCCTCGGGGAAGAGTAATTATCGGTAATTGCGGTTTTGGGGTGTCATTAGCCACTGGTAATATGGAACCAATAATGGACATATTTGGTGATTGGTTTTTAATGTCTGTGTGGGTATGGGAACGTATTTATGTATGTATGTATGTATGTATGTGTGTATATATATGTATATATATAAAATAGATTTATATACGTTCTCTCTCTCTCTCTCTCTCTCTCTCTCTCTCTCTCTCTCTCTCTATATATATATATATATATATATATATATATATATATATATATATATATATATATATATATATATATATAAATATATATTCCAATACACCTTCCCCCTCCCACCCATACAATCTTTCTCCTGCGACATTTTTTTTCTTCTTTTACCAAATAATGGACACCCCAAAAAAAAAAAAATACCATGTTTTATTTATAGTTATCCCTGACCTGAACTTCGCGCGAGTTTCATTTGTCAGAAACTTTCTCTTGCTATCCACGTACGTCATCCTGGATCGTATTCAATTGCCACAGAGATGGGAAATAAAAATAGACCACGCTTCGACTTGTGAATGCCGAATATAAATAGACTTCTTCTCAGTTTCTAAAAGGAAAGAGTGAGTCCTATCGTATTGCCATTGTGGCATCGTTCTCTGTTGTGCAATTGTCCTGAGATCTGACATTACACTTCGCGAAAGCTTAATCGTTTCGTTCTCATTTTTAGAGAATTCACTTTGCCATAAGTCAGAAGTGAAACAACGGATTTAGCTCGCTTGTTAATAATATTAATATATATATATATATATATATATATATATATATATATATATATATATATATATATATATATATATATATATATATATATATATATATATATATATATATATATATATATATATATATATATATATATATATATATATATATATATATATATATATATATATATATATATATATATATATATATATATATATATAAATATATATATATATATATATATATATATATATATATATATCAAATTTAAAGGAGCCTATTATAGAAACGCCAAAATGGGGAAAATAAAGGCTATATTTCAGAGACCAAACTGTCTCCCTCCTCAGGCAAATAGTGAATGAGAAAAAAATTGCAGAAAAGCGGTATTTTTACCAAAAGATCCATTTATATATACATATATATATATATATGCATATATACATACATGTACACATATCTCAATGTTATTTGCACGAATGTTTAAGAGTTTTTCTAGAGAGAATTAAGGACTGAAAATGAAAGTATATACACTATGAAAAGCCTTTGGTGAAATAAGCGAAGCAATAAATATGATTCCTCACGAACCGCGCAAGCAGGCAAAGAAAATATATTTCGGAATTACAAATGCACCAACGCATTATAAATCAAGCAGAATTGCCTGTCGAAGCAAATTTTGATGCAATTTATGGCTGTAATGGTGATTGTTAATGACGGGCAAAATAAATGGGTTCCGTGGTCTCATTGTTCGAGGAATTAAAAAAAAAATAATAAAGTGTTCTAATTTGGATCTGGACGCAATGGAATTTGGAATTAGTGAACTGTGTCCAAATTCTGACAGTTTTTTTTTTTTTTTAGTTTCTCAACTTCTTTCCAATGAACAGCATGATATTCTTTGGATGGTTGAGTTTCAAGTCAGTGGCCCTTTTGGTGGGTTTGTTCGATATGAATAGGGTTCATCTTCTGAATAATAATAATAATAATAATAATAATAATAATAATAATAATAATAATAATAATAATAATATATTCTTTGGAAGCTTAAATTTCAAGTCAAGTGGCCCCTTTGGTGGGCTTGTTCTATATGAATAGGGTTCATCTTTTGAATAATAATAATAATAATAATAATAATAATAATAATAATAATAATAATAATAATAATAATAATAATAATAATAATAATAATACTTTTGACTAGAGATAGTCTTAGGTAATTATTTGTTCATATATATATATATATATATATATATATATATATATATATATATATATATATATATATATATATATATATATGTATATATATAAATGCATACATATTTATATACTGTGAATAGTTTAAGGCTCAAGACATTACCTGGAAACCTAAAGGTTCTATGTAGAATGAAAGCTAAACACTGTGATTAAAACACTGAATTTTCTTTCAGAGTCTGCAATATGTAAAATACTTAAATTGTATATATGAAAACTCAATTGCGTATTGCTTTAATTATTATTATTATTATTATTATTATTATTATTATTGTTATTATTATTATTATTATTATTATTATTATTATTATTATTATTATTATTATTATTATT
>NC_089747.1:39065820-39070820 GCF_040412425.1 Macrobrachium rosenbergii | reverse complement strand
TGTCTGGTTGTACCTGTCTGCCTCTCTGTCTGTTCATTAATATGCCTGTCTGTGTCTGTTAAGTTCTGAGGCATTTTGTGGGGAAATTGCTTAGCAGTTTTCCTAACTTTGTTCATTCTTGAGCACATTAAAATTTTTCTCCGAACTCAGACCATCTCTCTCTCTCTCTCTCTCTCTCTCTCTCTCTCTCTCTCTCTCTCTCTCTCTTCCTCTTCCTTTCTCGGTTTATATTAGAACGCCATCTCTGTCGTCTTTTATCAGCGTGTCGTCTTTCTGTCTGTTAATATCTCTCAATTGATGATTTCCTCTCTCTCTCTCTCTCTCCCCTTGAATTTGTATCTTCCTCTCTTGCAGGAGCAAATCCTTTGATTCTCTCTCTCTCTCTCTCTCACACATCCCTCTCTCTCTCTCTCTTTCACACACATCTCTCTCTCACACATCCCTCTCTCTCTCTCTCTCTCTCTCTCTCACATCTCTCTCTCACATCCCCCCTCCTCTTGAATTTGTATCTTCCTTCTTGCAGGAGCAATTCCTTTGATCTCTCTCTCTCTCTCTCTCTCAAATCTCTCTCTCTCACACATCTCTCTCTCTCTCACACAAATCTTTCTCTCTCTCTCACACATCTCTCTCTCTCTCACAAATCTCTCTCTCTCTCTCTCTCTCTCTCCCTCCTCTTGAACTTGTCTCTCTGTCTCTTACAGGAGCATTTCTTGTGCCATATCTCTCTCTCTCTCTCTCTCTCTCTCTCTCTCTCTCTCTCTCTCTCTCTGGGGAACATATCCCAAGGAACGCCAATGATGCGAAAAAAAAAAACATTTGCAATAACGTGACAATATTTCCCAGATGAAAAATACAAAAAATGATCATGATCTCGTTTCTGGACAAATAAGAAAGTTCGAAGCGGAAATGATTATGTTTAGGTAATTCGTACACGATTATTTATTTTTTATGTTCACCCGTCGCAGTGTTTATGGTTTAGGATTGCCTGTAGGCGAGATAGTGTCTGAATGTACGTATATATATATATATATATATATATATATATATATATATATATATATATATATATATATATATATATATTATATTCATTTTGATATAAGTAATTTGCAATGAAAAGTAATTCATATTGATGGGTATTTTGTGGTATTGTATTTAAAAGTGATAAGAATGTCCTGTTAATATTGGAAAATTGAAGCTACGCTGGTATGCAATTACATAAATTTTAACCTGCCCAGTAAAGTAATATGTTTAATTCTTCTGCAACTTTCAAATATAAAAATAAGTTATGACTATGTATGGCCTATATATATATATATATATGGTCTTTCATTTGAAAGACATGGGTATATATCCTGATATATAGTATATAATATTATATATATTGTATAAGACTGAATGAAATGTCACATATAATTTTTCACTGCTGAGTCAAAGTTGGGAAAACTACAGATTTCAGTTATCCTGCCCAGGTAATTACAGCTGTACATCCAACTTTTTATGACTTGTACGGCCTGGTTGGTACACAGATCTTTCATTTGAAAGACCTACAGGCTGATGTGAGTCACAAATTTATATGTATTGTATAAGACTGTGTGAGAATGTCACATATAATTTTTACTTACAAGCACGTACAGATTTTTATACATCCACGCATTATATAGCCTATATATATCACACAGATTTATATATATAGGCATATATACACACACACATATATATATATGTATATATATATCTATATATATATATATATATATATATATATATATATATATATATATATATATATATATATATATATATGTATATATATATTGAAACACTATAACAAAATTATAAACACGAGTCATAAATTCGTTCTAAAACGAAATCATTTCAGTAAGCCTGCTCAAAAACAGGTACCAAACCGCGGCCTAAATATTTTGGAGCAGGGAAGCTTTTAGTAATGCAAACATTCGGGATTAATTTTCATCTCTCCACGTTTTTTTTTTATTTTAGTTCACTCCACTGACGTATCTCGACGCGATTTGTAATGCTGTCTGTTTTCCAGACGATATATTCGGGGCACTTGGGTTTTATGCCCAGCGTGAGCTGATTATGGAAATGTGAAATGATTTTTCGTTGTATTTATGAATATTTTAAAAGGTTGGTTATGCGATGACAGATGAATTTTGATTTTTGATTAGAGAGAGAGTTTGATATATATATATATATATATATATATATATATATATATATATATATATATATATATATATATATATATATATATATATATTTATATATATACACAAATATGTGAAGATTAAAGAATAAAGGGCGAAAAATGGTAAAGGAAAACTGATAAATGTGAGAGAGATGGAAGAAAAGGAAAGACGAGTAAAAATGAGACGCAGGAAAATAAGCAAAAATACTGAAGAGGAGAGGGATTGAAAGAGGAATAAAAAAAGAAGAGAGAGAGAGAGAGAGAGAGAGAGAGAGAGAGAGAGAGAGAGAGAGAGAGAGAGAGAAAGTGAACCGTTCTGAGATTTGTGAGATTATGTATGTGTATGTTTGTGTGTGTGTGTGTGTGTGTGTGTGAGAGAGAGAGAGAGAGAGAGAGAGAGAGAGAGAGAGAGAAGAGAGAGAGAGAGAGAGAGAGAAGCCTTCTGAGATACACGAGGAGATTATGTGTCCCTCATCTTCTCAAATCCTGAGCCGGAACCAAAACACGAATATATTCGTGGCAAAGTTGTCAAGTAAATCTCCTTTGTTATGTTTGGTCTTGTGCGTAAGACTTTTCTCAGGATTTGTCTCTCATTCGTTCTGATGACAGATAGCTCTTCTGTCAAATAGATTGGGTCCGTGTGTATGTATATATGTATATGTGTATATGTATGTATGTATGTATGTATGTATGTATATATATATACACATACATGTATCCTCCGCCCACCTCTCGACCAAACCCAAAATGATCTCATAGTCCTTCCCTCAGAAAGCATATAGGACTGCGATATCCTACGGGGGAGCTGAATCCTCTTATTAGACGCTATTAGGAATTCCCATAGGACCCTCATAATTCATCTACGACCAATAAGGGATCCATTGTACCTAGGGACTTCCTAGATCTGAGACCAATATAGCTTTGTATAAATGCTCTTTCCGACTGAGGGAGTTTTAGTGTTTCTGTTCAAACGGATTTAAAACCCTTTTACGTTTCTGTCAAAGAAAACTATTGTGCCGGCTTTGTCTGTCCGTCCGCACTTTATTCTGTCCTCACTTTTTTTCTGTCCGCCCTCAGATCTTAAAAACTACTGAGGCTAGCGGGCTGAAAATTGGTATGTTGATCATCCACCCTCCAATCATCAAACAAACCAAATTGCAGCCTTCTAGCCTCAGTAATTTATATTTTATTTAGGGTTAAAGTTAGCCATAATCGTGCTTCTGGCAACGATATAGGCTAGTGGGTAAAGTTTCATGGGCCGCCGCTCATACAGCATTATACAGAGACCACCGAAAGATAGATCTGTTTTCGGTGGCCTTGATTATACTCAGTAGCGGCTCTACAGAAAACTCGACTGCGCCGAAGACACTTCGGCGCATTTTTTACTTGTTTTATTATTTGAATTAAAATGTTTATTGCGAATAGAAATGAATTTTTATGATCTGGACTTAATTTATTTTGAAAATCTAGATTTTGGGGGGCTAAAGTAAATTTAATGTTTGAATGTTACATTTCAACTGGGAAAATATCGTGATTGCTATGAAAATTTAAAGCGTATTTTAGTAATTGTGAAAATATTCACATTTCTGGTCGTATAGACCTTGATTTGTTTATATATATATATATATATATATATATATATATATATATATATATATATATATATATATATATATATATATATATATATATATATATATATATATATATATATATATATATATATATATATATATATATATATATATATATATATATATATATATGTGTGTGTGTGTGTGTGTGTGTGTGTGTGTTTTATACTAGATAACGCAGCCTCCTCCCACACCACTCCACTCCCTCGCAAGTTACGCCACAGAACGCCCTCCAAATGAGTCAAAATGAATTGTGGTTCGCAAACTAACTTTGATTGATAATCGATTCGAGGTGTTGTTGGAAGTTGCAGGAAGTTGCAAAGTGTGGTGGCTTATGATAATTGCTTCCAGGTCTTGATTTACGGCCGTCTCCCCCATATTCTCGTTCGGAACTCGTCTCCAATGAAGATATATCGTTCGGTTGGAGCCCCGGAATCTCTTGAATTATGGATTCACACTGGGAGCCTCTCGTGTTAAAAGGTGTTGGCGTCAGGAAGCGTAACTTTTGAGCACATATTTATCCTCTCAGTCAATTTGCAATTGATATTCCGAGGTGTTTCACGGGTTGGTGGGTTTTGGAACAACTTTGGTTTGTCGTAAGGGACGAAAACGTTTGAGTAGGTTTAGTTACTAAGCAATTAATTATCAGTTAGGTGTGGTTTTTCGAAGCGCTTAACACTTCGGTATAGTATACAGGAGTTCACTAAATCACTGTGATAAAATACTCTCTGGAATGTAATTACACACACACACACACACACACACACACACACATATATATATATATATATATATATGTATATATATGTACATATGTATACATACATATATATATATATATATATATATATATATATATATATATATATATATATTATATATATATATATATATATATATATATATATATATATATATATGTGTGTGTGTGTGTGTGTGTGTGTGTGTGTGTGTTTGTACAATTTTATGTAAGGAAGAAGGGAAAATAACGTACAGGACTTATGGTATAACTGGCACAAAATAATAAATCATAAAGCAAATGAATCCCACAATAAATATTGTCTTTGACAAAGTAAATGCCCAACAATTGAACAGGAAGCCGAAGAGAAAAAATATTATCAATAACCTTTTATTTCACTTCCTCTAATTGTGCGATG
>NC_089747.1:39058320-39060820 GCF_040412425.1 Macrobrachium rosenbergii | reverse complement strand
AGAGAGAGAGAGAGAGAGAGAGAGAGAGAGAGAGAGAGAGAGAGAGAGAGAGAGAATAGATTATTATCCTGGTTTTCTGGGAAGAGAATTCAAATCCCTCCTCTCTCTTTCTCTCTCTCTCTCTCTCTCTCTCTCTCTCTCTCTCTCTCTCTCTCTCTCAGTTCGGTAAATGGAAAGAGAATTTGAAGGGATATATGAATACAATATTCTCCAAAAGTCTTTATGGGCATTGGTACAAAGAGAGAGAGAGAGAGAGAGAGAGAGAGAGAGAGAGAGAGAGAGAGAGAGAGAGAGAGAGAGAGAGAGAGAGAACTATTTTCTTCTGGAAAGTAAACAATACTGAAAATTCCTGAAAAAAATCAATCGTTTCACAGGTAGGAACCTGATTACTAAGAGAGAGAGAGAGAGAGAGAGAGAGAGAGAGAGAGAGAGAGAGAGAGAGAGAGAGAGAGAGAGAGAGAGAGAGGGAGAGAGAGAGAATTTCGTTTCTCCCCCTAGTAATAAGATCAAAGGAAAGGGGTTGAATATAAAAACAGCCACAGGGGAGATGGATCAAATGAGCGTCTGATTTGAACCAGAGATGACGATCATTTTGATACGTTTCGTCAGTAATGGAAGACCCAGTCATCAAATATATCCGTTTGCATTTGATTTGCTTTTGTGGTTCGTCGGATGTGTTGAAATAATCATTAAGAATTGCATGGTTTCATTTCACATGAATCAGTTTTGCCTTCTGTTCTGAAACAGAGTATATTTCGAGCTGACATTTCGGTATAAAAACATCACTTGAGTTTCTCTTGTAAATATAAAACTTCCAGTAATTTGTATTTTGTTAAAATGATGCAATTTCATTTTATATATTTGATTTTACAGTGAACGTTTTGCTGAGATTGTTCTTTAGTTGAAATCGTACCAATTTTGAAAGAGTGTACTTGAGAGAGAGAGAGAGAGAGAGAGAGAGAGAGAGAGAGAGAGAGAGAGAGAGAGAGAGAGAGCTCTATCATCAACATTAAATTCAGGGATTTACAGTGAATCATTAATGAAAAGGGTATTTGAGAGAGAGAGAGAGAGAGAGAGAGAGAGAGAGAGAGAGAGAGAGAGAACTAAAGTCTCTATAAGATAATATTCTCTCTCTCTCTCTCTAAACAACATTCAATTTAGAGCTTTACAGTGAATCATTAATGAAAAGATAATTTGAGAGAGAGAGAGAGAGAAAACTAAAATTTCTAAGATAATATTGTCTCTCTTCTCTCTCTCTCTCTCTCTCTCTCACTCTCTAAACAAATTTCGATTCAGTGCTTTACTGTAAATCATTAATGAAAAGAGAATTTGAGAGAGAGAGAGAGAGAGAGAGAGAGAGAGAGAGAGAGAGAGAGAGAGAGAGAGAGAGAGAGAACCCTCTTTCCCCAACAGAAATCAAAGCATAATCTCCCTCCAACAGAGAATAAAGAAAGTTCAACCCTTCCACACTAACAAAAGGGACCCTTTTGAAACCCGACCGGTAGGAGAAAGAACAGAGGATAAAACAGTCTTCTGAAGAGGTGGATGAAACGGAGCTCTAATTATTGCAGTCGTGGATGGCAGCCTTTTCGGGGATTTGGGGATGGCAGGTAGATGCAATCCAGTATGTCATGGATATCTTTTTGAGGAGTTTTAGTGGTACGATAATTCACTAGATTTTATTTGCTGACTTTATTTTATTTGTGCCTGAAGTTATCATAAATTGTGAGGTTTCATTAACACGAGCTGGGAACCCGATTGGTACACAACAAAAATCAAGAGAGAGAGAGAGAGAGAGAGAGAGAGAGAGAGAGAGAGAGAGAGAGAGAGAGAGAGCCATTCCTGGGAACTTGCATAATACCTTATATCAATTAAGAGAGAGAGAGAGAGAGAGAGAGAGAGAGAGAGAGAGAGAGAGAGAGAGAGAGAGAGAGAGAGACAGCCATTCCTGGGAACTTGCATAATACCTTATATCAATTAAGAGAGAGAGAGAGAGAGAGAGAGAGAGAGAGAGAGAGAGAGAGAGAGAGAGAGAGAGAGAGAGAGAGAGAAAAATTCCTCCAAGTGAGCTTGAATAATTCCCAATAATAATGAATAGAGAGAGAGAGAGAGAGAGAGAGAGAGAGAGAGAGAGAGAGAGAGAGAGAGAGAGAAATTCCTCTCCAAGTGAGCTTGAATAATTCCCAATAATAATGAATAGAGAGAGAGAGAGAGAGAGAGAGAGAGAGAGAGAGAGAGAGAGAGAGAGAGAGAGAGAAATTCCTCTCCAAGTGAACTTGAATAATTCTCAATAATAATCAATAGAGAGAGAGAGAGAGAGAGAGAGAGAGAGAGAGAGAGAGAGAGAGAGAGAGAGAGAGAGAGAGAGAGAGAGAAATTCCTCTCCAAGTGAACTTGAATAATTCCGAATAATAATCAATAGAGAGAGAGAGAGAGAGAGAGAGAGAGAGAGAGAGAGAGAGAGAGAGAGAGAGAGAGAGAGAGGGCCACAGGGGCTGAT
>NC_089747.1:39035820-39053320 GCF_040412425.1 Macrobrachium rosenbergii | reverse complement strand
TTTGAAATCTATTTTGAAATCCAATTAGGTTTGAAATTTATCTTGAAATTCAAAGTTGGTTTTGAAATTTGTTTTGAAATCCAAACTTAGGTTTGAAATTTCTTTTGAAATTCAAAGTTAGGTTTGAAATTTGTTTCGAAATTCAAAGTTAGGTTTGAAATTTGTTTTGAAATCCAAAATTAGGCTTGAAATTTGTCTTGACATTCAAAGTTAGGTTTAAAATATGTCTTGAAATTCAAAATTAGATTTGAAATTTGTCTTGAAATCCAAAGTTGGGCTTGAAGTTTGTCTTGACATTCAAAGTTAGGTTTAAAATTTGTCTTGAAATTCAAAGTTAGATTTGAAATTTGTCTTGAAATCCAAAGTTCGGTGTGAAATTTGTTTTGAAATCCAAAGTTAAGTTTGACATTTCTTTTGAAACTCACATCTCAAATATGAAAGACGAGGAATAGGAAACTAGCATAGCCACATGTACGCGGACACCTCCAAAAAATTCCCACAAGTCCTTTTCCTTTCCAATTTTGACTTTCAAGCTCAGTAAACTTTTTCTATGAATATCAATAGATTCCATTTGACCTGGAGACCTGTGGGAAGTTAAAAAAAAACACGTAAATAAAAAAAGTTTCTTAGGTGAACAGGAAAGAATTCTTTTTTTATTTCTTATTTATTAAAAGATGGGAAAAGTATTGCTATATTATCATCATAATTTCGATAATAGTTAATCAGAATATTGTCATTGTTTACGAAGCTTTAGAACTGATATTTTATCAGTTACCATACCTATAACTAACCATCTTTTTATAATAATAATAATAATAATAATAATAATAATAATAATAATAATAATAATAATAATAATAATAATAATAATATTATTATTATTATTATTATTATTATTATTATTATTATTATTATTATTATTATTATTATTATTATTATTATTATTATTATTATTCATAAAAATCGCACGAGTCACTAAAATGGTGAAGAAATCCACAATGGTGTAAGTGTAAATATATATACATTTACACTATTGAATTTCTTCACCATTATTTTTATTATTATTATTATTATTATTATTATTATTATTATTATTATTATTATTATTATTATTATTATTATTATTATTATTACATGAATTTTTGATCATTTTAAAAAAGTCTATTTTTTTTATTGAATTACCTTCTGTACTTGAGGTCTGAAAGTCAGCTCTGAGGAATCTAATATCCAATGATCAGTGTAATTATTATCATTTGTATAGAAAGTATGATAATTATTACCCTAATTCTTAAAGAAAAACCTGGAAAATCATCCTTTGATCCGAAGAAGCTACGAAAACCGTAAGTTCCGTCCCTAACGTGGCAAAAATCCTTAACTACTTCCCAACAGGAGTTTATTTGGGGCGAAAGTTTCGTAATGGACGCTCTCGATTAAGCGAGCAAAAATCGCTTTTGCCTTCACACATGGCGAGCACTTCGGAGAGCGAATTAACATTAATTTATATCTGCTCGCTGGGGGGGGGGGCGTCCTGTTCCCCCCTACCTAACAGGCCCCCACCCCTCTCTCACATAACTAGAATCCTTATCCAAAAGTGCTTACAAGCTTCGCTGAGAGCCATTACTATACTCATCGGTTTCTTGAGTATTTATATATATATATATATATATATATATATATATATATATATATATATATATATATATATATATATATATATATAAATAAATAAATTATATATATACATTATATATATATATAATTAAATATATATATATTATATATATATATATATATATATATATATATATATATATATATATATATATATATATATATATATATATATATACATACACACACACACACACACACACATATATATATATATATATATATATATATATATATATATATATATATATATATTGTGTTATAGTGACCGGGAGGCCACCCATTCATGTCGAGGCCATACCAAAATGCATCGTTCTGTAACTTCGGTAATTGTAAAGCCAGAGGAGTAGCGGAAATACTCCCATCAGGGATTTGTGACTGGGCACCCATCCATGCAGTGACCAAACTTGAGGTTGCTTGAGTTCGGTTGCAGGGGTAGCATTAAATGACCATACATTAAGCGAGTAGAAAATGCGCCGAAGTTTCTTCGGAGCAATCGAGTTTTCTGTGCAGCGCATAATCAAGGCCACCGAGAATAGATCTATCTTTAGGTGGTCTCGGTGTAATGCTGTATGAGCCGCGGCCCATGAAACTCTCAGCCGGCCGCGGTGGCCTGTGTTGTTGCGTTGCCAGAAGCGTGATTATGGCTAACTTTAACCTTAAATCAAAACTACTGAGGAGGCTAGAGGGCTGCAATTTGGTATGTTTGATGATTGGTGGGTGGATGATCAACATACCAGTTGTAACGAACGCTGCTTGAAAACAAAGTCTCTTCCAGGCAAAGAGCTCAATAGGAAACTGTATAGAGATTCCAGCTGTAACGAACGGAACTTGAAAACAAAAGCCCCCCCGCCCCACCCCCGTTAAAAGTGAGGAGGGAGTTTCAGAGCGCGCTGAAAAGCCATCGTAGATATTTATAAGCAAAACTCCAACATAAGTGGGGGAAAACGACTCGAGGAAACTCAACCGAGAGTTACGGAGAGGAGTATTGTGTCATTCCCTTTCGTAACAACTCGAGTCTGCAACATTCTTTTAAGGAGATTACGGTCGTAGAGGAACGAGATGTCCCGCACTTCTCGGAAAAAAAAACCGAAGGATTCGTAGCAATAGATGTACAGGAAACGTTGCAGGATAAAGTTGCAGGATAAATGGGACTCCTTGATAGTCCGTGATTCTTTCTTGCTTAGGAAGGAAGAGTTAGTGATTGTGTAACAATGCAGTTAAATTTCTGAGCTTCTCGAGGGACTCATTGAAGATTTCTTTTTTAATTTTTTTTTTTTTAAGAATGGCTGACAAGGACACGAGGGTATGGAAATTTACTGTGTTTGTTTGAGCACAGGATTTTAAGATCTTGGGAGAATGATATATACTTGGATGAGTGGATTTTGCCCTTATTTATATATTCATCACGTTCCATGTTTTCGTGATTCAGTTATACACACATACACACCACACATATATATACACACATACATACCATAATTCATATATACATATACATACTCACACATACAGTCTTCTTCTGACTCCAGAGAAACAGAGCCAGAGACTGACTCTTATGGTTTATGCAACAGAGTTTCTGATGTATTTCCCGCACGACCCCCGGATGAATTACCGGATGTTTGGTATCCTCGGAGTGGGAGACTCGGCGGGAATTTTAAGTCGAACTGGGATGCTGATGAAGGGAAACGGGAACAATAAACTTGGAAGAATAGATGGGGAATGTTTACCAATAAACTCTTAAGGATATTCACCTACAGACTGTGAGAATGTTCACCAGTGAACTCTGAGAATGTTTACCTATAAACTCTAAGAATATTCACCAATAAACTCTGAGAATATTCACCAATAAACTCTGAGAATGTTCACCTATAAACTCTAAGAATATTCACCAATAAACTCTGAGAATATTCACCTATAAACTCTAAGAATGTTCACCAATAAACTCTGAGAATATTCACCTATAAACTCTAAGAATATTCACCAATAAACTCTAAGAATATTCACCTATAAACTCTAAGAATATTCACCAATAAACTTTTAAAGCATACGAATATCCATCATTAAACTTTTTAAGTATATATACTATATATATATATATATATATATATATATATATATATATATATATATATATATATATATATATATATATATATATATATATATATATATATATATATATATATATATATATATATATATATATATATATATATATATATACACATATATTGACACAAATACATATATATATATATAAATATATATATATATATATATATATATATATATATATATATATATATATATATATATATATATATATATATATATATATATATATATATATATATATACAGACACACGAATCAATACAAATCTGCTCATTTAAACTTATTGCAAATCCTCTCTAATTACAAAATCATCGGAATAACACCCGCGCGGAGACTGGCAGTCGATTACGAAACGAATGACGGAATTACCCTAATTTGGAAATTACAATTCAGTTGCAGAACAAGAGTAAATTACCTTTGATTAGGCAACTTCAACAGCTAGCCATTGTGATAAGAAGTTATTAATCCCATTTCGTATAAATTGCTGGTGGTGTAATGCAATGTAATTATCTCCCGCAGTTGTCAAACGGTTTGTAGGTTTACTATATTATTATTATTATTATTATTATTATTATTATTATTATTATTATTATTATTATTATTATTATTATTATTATCATTATTATTATATAAACGAAAAGTTCAGATTTTGCGAAGTGTATATTTTGGCTTATGTTTTTATATTTTTAAAATGTTCATCTGTAGAGGCTGTATTTTAATTTATCATATATATATATATATATATATATATATATATATATATATATATATATATATAAATATATATAAATATATACATATATACACATGTATGTGTATATATATATGTATATATATATATATATATATATATATATATATATATATATATATATATATATATATATATATATATATATATATCAGTCCAAAACGAGAGAAGTCTATTACTGCAGATTATATATAAGACAATAGCCAACGATATAACTGTAGATTTAAGCGAAGAAAGTGAGCGAGAGCGCCGCTGACTGAGTGACTGTGTAAAATACCATATCAGTAGAAAATTGGTCCAAAATTGAATAAAACCACCATTTTTTTAAGTGATTTTTTTCTCTCTTTTATCATTGATTAACTGAAATAAATTTCTGGCCTTCATGCACTGGTCTCACTCAGATTACATTAAGGATCTCCGTGTCGTAATGGCAGGTCTAATTACCTTTTAATTAGGGCAATTTGGGTCATCATATATTTTACTCTCTTACTCTTGAAGTTCGTCGCTCTGTGAGCTAAATTCTAAAAAAAAATTATATATGATTATCTCAATTATTTCTGAAAGGGGTATCGACGTTGGCGGATGAGAGTTTCATGGGCCGTGGCTGAAAGCTTCATGGGCCGTGGCTGAGTGTTTCATAATAATAATAATAATAATAATAATAATAATAACTCGATCATTTGTGGTACCTAATTTCCAAATAAAGTTTCTCATCGATCGAGGTTTTCTTCTTAAAACTTGACAGTAGCATATCTGCATCCATTTGCGGTCATTCCTTTTACTGTACCTCCGTTCATATTCTCTTTCCTCAACCCTCTTCTAATAATTGTTACATAGCGCAACTGCCAAGGATTTTCCTCCTGTTACACCTGTCAAACCTTTTATCTGTGGATTTCCTTTTCAGAGCTGGTGAATGACCTCATCATCATAGGTCCCAGCGCTTGGCCTTTGGCCTAAATGCTATTATTCCTATTTACGTCCTGTTCTCCAGTGATATTCTCCCATTCTCTCCATGTGACCAAACCACGTCGAGACACTGCTACGTATTTTCGCTTATGCAAAACTTTTCGTAATATCTTTATTGTATTTATATTTTTTTGTCATTTTAACTTTGGTTAATATTCCTTGACGAGCTTGGTAGCACGTGCTACGCTGTGCTGGAACCTGGCGCCACCCGTCATGTCTCATCTATTCTCCCAATCCCCTACCTACCACGTCCCCACCCACGGTGGACAAACAGGTTTGCACGATGAGGGTGGATGTGTTATGTCTCCTTTGCCCTCCTGATCCCATACCTACCACGCCCACATCCGGGGTGGACAAACAGGTTTGCAGGAGGAGGGTGGATGTGTCATGTCTCCCCTACTCAGATTTTATTATTATAGAATTATGTAATTAATTTATATAAACTAATTCTATATTTATTCTTTCAAACTCATTCTATATCCACACTTTATTTCCAAAAAAGAAATTTACCTTAACAATCCCTTTTTGTAAACCTCTTATTACAACCAGTCTCCTTTTTCCATAATGGAGATTTGGCTCAACAACCCCCAATTACGTCCTACCTTTCGCTTCAAGAGGCTCTCATCTTAACTGTAGAGCCTTTTACAGTAATTCAGAAATTAAAAAAAAAAAATCCAAAATGTTATTTTATATGAAAATCCATAAAAATCTGAAGACATGAACTTTGTAAACACAGCAATTTCTCTTCCATACTTGAGAGAGATAGAATTTGGAGGTATCTCATTATCGAATCCAGTGTGCGTATGTATGTGTGTGTATGCATGGTGAATCTCTCTCTCTCTCTCTCTCTCTCTCTCTCTCTCTCTCTCTCTCTCTCTCTCTCTCTTTATAAACAAGATTTTCTTTATAATCCAGTGCAGTCTCTCTCTCTCTCTCTCTCTCTCTCTCTCTCTCTTATAAACAAGATTTTCTTTATAATCCAGTGCAGTCTCTCTCTCTCTCTCTCTCTCTCTCTCTCTCTCTCTCTCTCTCTCTGAAGACGAGGACGAGGAAACAAGTAAGCCAATATCATCTCTCTCCCTCTTTCTGCCTGCCATGGAATTTCCTTTATAAACAAGATTGTCTTTATAATCCAATCTCTCTCTCTCTCTCTCTCTCTCTCTCTCTCTCTCTCTCTCTCTCTCTCTCTCTCTCTCAACAAGATTACGACGAGACAAGTTCCCATTTCTTTTGGGACGATGTTCCTGAATGTTTTTTTTTTTTTTTAATAGAGATTTTAATCATTCATATTCTGAGATTATCATCATTCGGATTTAGGCTAGCGACTGTACCTAATGTCTTTATCTTGCCCGGAACCGATGGAGACAAAATTAAATTTTGTATATAAGAAAAACGCACGACGCAATTGCGTAATAGCTCTGCGTCACAGACGCACACAAGGAAGACTTATCAAGAGGCCGTTTGTCTAGGGTAGATTGATTGATAGATTAGTTGCTTTTAGCTTTGCAAACTGGATGATTCAGAAAGGAATTAGAAGGTACGCCTGAGAAGCAAGGCTCCGTTGTGGGGGGGGGCCGCGGTTAATGCATTCAGTGTACCCTACGTGGTGCACTGTAGGCATTACTTAAGGTTCTTTGCAGCGTCCCTTTCTGAGGCCCCTATCTGCTACCCCCTTTTTATTCCTTTTACTGTACCTCCGTTCATATTCTCTTTCGTCCATCTCACTTTCCTTAACCCTCTCCTAACAATTGATTCATATTGCAACTGCAAAGGTTTTCTTCCTGTTACGATTTTCAAAAACCTTTTCGCTGCCAATTTTCCTTCCAGCTCTGAATGAACTGATCGTTGGTCCCAGCGCTTCGCCTTCCAGAAGCATGGGACACAAAAGAGAATTTAAAAAAAGCAAGAGACAAAAAAAAAATGGGGTTATACTAATCTGTGCATTGGTTCATGTAAAAACAACTTGTACCGTCAGAAAATCACCTTATTTAAGAAATTATTGGGTAATGGTAAAGTAAGGTGATAAATAATTTGTGTATGTATAAAACAGCAAATATATTTTGAATGACCTCTTCTTTACATGACCTAGCTGTGTTGTTTTCTAGCCTCAGGCTTAATAGTACTCAGTTTGCTAGCAGTTTTATCTATGCTACACCTAAATTGTGGTATAGTTTGCCTAGCGCAGTTGTGGGATTCTTCTGGTCTCCAAATCTTGGAGTCGAGGAACAAATTCATTCCCTCTCTCTGCTGAAGCCTCCTGCTTTTCTTCAGGTGGCTCGGTTTTATTTTTCCATTCCCACGTATTTATTCATTTATCATCTTTTTTTTTATGATTTGTCTATCTCTCTCTGTGCAGGCTGACTTCCCTTTGAAACCCTTTTGGGGTTTTATAAAGCCTGTTTCTCTCCATAATTGGGTTTTCAGCTGTGGGGTTGAAGAAAGAATGAAACGAAGAAATTATTCCACGAAGACATAATGACATAATTATGCTTAGGAATTTGAGAAATGTCTCAAATGCAGAGGAGGCAATGAATAAACGGAATAGATAAAGTAACTGATAAATTCATTGACACTGAAAGATTCACACAGTTTAAGAAAACGAATGAATTAGATCACGGAATGGACAGAGAAAATGATAAATTCATTGACACTAGAAGATTCACACAGTTAGAAAGTAAGGGAATTCAATCAAGAAATAGATAAAGAAATTGATAAACTCATTGATACCCCCCAAAAAATGGAAATTAAATCACGGAATAGACAAAGAAAATGATAAATTCATTGACACCAAAAGATTGACTCAGTTTAAAAAGAATTGAATTAAATCTCGAAATAAATAAATTGATAAATTCATTAACACTAAAAGATTCACACAGTAAAAAACTGAATTAAATGACGAAATAGATAAAAATATAAATTCATTGACGCTAAAGTATTCACGCAATTTAAAAAAATTGAATTAGATTAAAAAAAGGGGGAATTAAATCACAAAATAGATAAAGAAATTGATAAACTCACTGGCACTAAAATATTCACCAATTAAACAAGATTGAATTAAATCACGACATAAATAAATTGATAAATTCATTGACACTGAAACATTCACCCAATTAAAAAAAATTGAATTAAATCACGAAATAAATAAAGTAAATGATAAATTCACTGACGCTAAAATATTCACCCAATTAGAAAAAAAAATTGAATGAAATCACTACAAAACTGTAGAGGAAGAATAAAAGGCCCGAATTATATCCTAAACTGGTAGCAGGGAATTAGACTACTTTCGAATTCGAAGCACAAAGACAATTTTCTCCAATTTGACTCCGGGATCTTCCCTTTGCATACGTGAGTGAAAAAACGGCCCCATGGAATGTTTTAGAAGGTTTGACAGGTTTTGTTTTATTGTCGTTAGTCTTTATTATCTTTACTCGGTGTTCCTGTTAGCTTGTTTTGAAGCCTGTTGGACTGTTAGTTCATATTTTTTACACTTCTCTATTTTTTCTATATATTTCTATAAGGTCGTTTCATCCTATGTAATCTAGTTTAGATAATTGTTTAGTTCTTCTCAATAATTTCTTCTGTAATAATAATAATAATAATAATAATAATAATAATAATAATAATAATAATAATAATAATAATAATAATAATAATAATAACTTAATTATTAATTCTCAAGATTCAGCTTTATCTCTGTAATAATAATAATAATAATAATAATAATAATAATAATAATAATAATAATAATAATAATAATAATAATAATAATAATAATAATTTATTTTCATCTGAAATATTAAGAACAAGGAAACAAAAAAATATACTTTCTCTGAGACATTACCAGTTATATAAATCCGTAACGCTTTTGTGATCAGGCAATTAATAATTGAAATAATCTCAAATAATTGAATTAATCGCGAACAACTGGGATTCTTCATGTTCAATAAATGAGGAATTGTGGGTAAGTGAGGATTCTGTTACGATGGGGAAAGGATATGAAGAATACGAGATCCAACAAATTCTATATTTTATATATGTTTTCTGTTACTCTTTACCTGTTATATATATATATATATATATATATATATATATATATATATATATATATATATATATATATATATATATATATATATATATATATATATATATATATATATATATATATATATTTATAATTAATATTTTATATATACTTTAAAAAATTCCCAGTGACAAATTCCTCTATTAAAATGTGCACAATTATGAATTATTACTTAAAGTAATTCCAGTATTATAGCATTCATTCTATGGCTTCTTTTAGCTCTATTTCATGAAATACGAAAATAAAAACTCTGAATGTTTTTAGGAATTTTCTTGCCTAAAGGTAAAGTCCTCGTTCTGTCCAACAAACGTTACCTCAAGGAGTGCGAGCACCTGCCTGATTGCTCTTGAATAATTCAGTCATAGGATCGATGCAAAGGGAATTTGAACCTCTTTGTCTGTCTCGCTGTCTGTGCGTCTTGTCTGTCTGTCTGTTTGACTGTCTGTCTGTTCCTTTGCTTGCCTGTTTGTCTGTCATGGTGGGTAGATCGTCAACAGAAAAGTGAAATAGAAACTGCTTTAATTAATTGGTAACATATTCCTAATATGGTCACGCATGCGGAGCATAACTCTGACCAGTCCTTATTGAACTCTGACCAGTCCTTATTGAACTCTGACCAGTCCTTATTGAACTCAGACCAGTCCTTATTGAACTCTGACCAGTCCTTATTGAACTCTGACCAGTCCTTATTGAACTCTGACCAGTCCTTATTGAACTCAGACCAGTCCTTATTGAACTCAGACCAGTCCAGTCCTATTGAACTCTGACCAGTCCTTATTGAACTCTGACCAGTCCTTATTGAACTCTGACCAGTCCTTATTGAACTTGACCAGTCCTTATTGAACCAGACCAGTCCTTATTGAACACACACGCACACATGTGCGCTGGCTCCAACACAGAGAGAGAGAGAGAGAGAGAGAGAGAGAGAGAGAGAGAGAGAGAGAGAGAGACATAAGTAACTGAAATTTAGTCAAGATAAAAAAGCCATATTGAAAAATATCCAGAATTTTGCTCGAAGCAAATCGAAACACGACGAAGAAATGAGATAATAACAAAACGCCCATTAAATCTAGTAAGAGAGAGAGAGAGAGAGAGAGAGAGAGAGAGAGAGAGAGAGAGAGAGAGAGAGAGAGAATAAGAAAAACCCCATGAAATCTCTCATCATTTTGGGCGATTTTCATGGTTCCCACTGTCCCCTTTTGGGAACCCGGTGTTCAATAATCCCGGACATCCCAAACGTTCCCCTGAGATGAATCTGGGGGATGTTCCAGTCCCGTGACTAATGTAGCCGATGTTCTGACGTGAATGGACCGCCCCAGAGGCGACGAGCATGTGCCTCCGTGTGGTTCAGCAGAGATGACATGAATGCCGCGTCTGTGATTGCGTCTGTTAAGCTCGCGTGAAAGGGACGATGTGAAGCCTTTTGTGAACAGGGGAAAAGGAGGTTCAATAATGCGTCCAATTTCCAAGGGATTTGGTGGTTATAGAGTGAATAGATTCCGCCGGTCTCGGAGCGATTGGATTCCGCTTTGGAAGAGAAAGGGAGAAAAATCTAGTGGACTTATTAAGAATGTTAGACAGAGATAGCTTCTGCCATATTTATTTCCCACTAAGGGTTGCAAATTGGTATGTGGATCGTCCGCCTTCCAATCATCAAACATGCCAAATTGCAGCCCTCTAGCCTCCTCAGTAGTTTTTATTTTATTTAAGGTTAAAATGAGCAATAATCGTGCGTCTGGCAACGATATAAGCCAGGCCGCGGCTCATACAGCATTATACCCAGACCACCGAAAGATAGATCTATTTTCGGTGGCCTTGATTACACGATGTACAGAAAACTCGACTGCGGCGAAGAAACTTCGGCGCATTTTTGACTTGTTTTAATTCTGAAACAGATTTTAACCTACAAGAGATCAATTTTTAAAACAGAAGAAAATAAATCAAAAAATTATATGTAAATGGATAAAATTGAAAACTATTAAAATACTAGACTCGGAAATAAAGGAAAATGAAATAAAAAGAGAAAACCTAATAATTGCACTCAGAAGCAACAGCAGCTGAAGACTGGAAGTAGAAAAAAAAAAAAGATAAAAAGTAACAAGTCAAAAATGCGCTGAAGTTCCTTCGGCGCAATCGAGTTTTCTGTACAGCCGCTACAGCGTATAATAATCAAGGCCGCCAAAAATAGATCTGTTTCTCGGTGGTCTCGTTATAATGCTGTATGAGCCGCGGCAAATGAAACTTTAACCACGTCCCGGCGGTGGCCTGTCCTATATAGTTGCCAGACGCACGATTATGGCTAACTTTAACCTTAAATCAAATATAAACCACTGAGGCTAGAGGGCTGCAATTTGGTGTGTTTGATGATTGGAGGGTGGATGATCAACGTACCAATCTGCAGCCCTCTAGCCTCAGTGGTTTTTAAGATCTGAGGGCGGACAGAAAAAGTGCGGACAGAATTAAATGCGGACGGACAGACAAAGCCGGCACAATAGTTTTCTCTTACAGAAAACTAATAAAAAGCTGAGAAGTGGATGCAACTAAAGGCAATGCCTACAGTACGCCGCACTGGGTGCACCGACGATCAATCTAGCAAATGATATTTACACCTTAGTGGCATTCCGATTAGAATCAATAAAAAACCTCCCTAATTAAGATGCGATGCTGGGGGCCGGTTGGGGGGTGTGGGGAGAAATTTAGCCTCATTATACGCAAGAGCAAAGTCATTACGGAAGGATGAAAGATAATGACATACAATGACTTCCATACAGTCGAAATTCAGGTTTCCAGAATAGGAGTTTCGATCTTAGGCCCCCTGGTATTCGTCATTAAACTGGGAGAGCGTGAGAGTGGTATAAGCTGATTTGGATACGGACCAAAATCCTGTTTTCAATATTGTACTTCCGTTTTGAAGCCTCGTGGGTTATGGTCCTTAGAATTTTAAGTTCGTTTTGAAGCCTCATTGTTTATGGTCCTTAAAATATCAGTTTCGTTTTGAGGCCTCATTGTTTATGGTCCTTAAAATATTAGGTTCGTTTTGAAGTCTCATTATTTATGGTCCTTAAAATTTTAAGCTCGTTTTGAAGCCTCCTTGTTCATGGTTCTTAAAAATTTTAAGTTCGTTTTGAAGCCTCATTGTTCATGGTTCTTAAAAATTTTAAGTTCATTTTGAAGCCTCCTTGTTTATGGTCCTTAAAATTTTAGGTTTGTTTTGAAGCCTCATTGTTTATGGTCCTTAAAATTTTAGGTTCGTTTTGAAGCATCATTGTTTATGGTCCTTAAAATTTTAAGCTCGTTTTGAAGCCTCATTGTTTATGGTCCTTAAAATTTTAGGTTGGTTTTGAAGCATCATTGTTTATGGTCATTAAAATTTTAAGTTCGTTTTGAAGCCTCATTGTTTATGGTCCTTAAAATATTAGGTTAGTTTTGAAGCCTCATTGTTTATGGTCCTTAAAATATTAGGTTCGTTTTGAAGCCTAGTGGTTTATGGTCCTTAAAATATTAGGTTCGTTTTGAAGCCTCACTGTTTATGGTCCTTAAAATATTAAGTTCGTTTTGAAGCCTCAAGCCTTAAAATTTTAGGTTCATTGTTTATGGTCCTTAAAATTTTAGGTTCGTTTTGAAGCATCATTGTTTATGGTCATTAAAATTTTAAGTTCGTTTTGAAGCCTCGTGGTTTATGGTCATTAAAATTATAAGTTCGTTTTGAAGCCTCATTGTTTATGGTCCTTGAAATTTTAGGTTCCTTTTGAAACTACGTGGTTTGTGGTCCTTTAAACATAGGAAGGAAAATAGTGATATATCCTGATTATTATTATTATTATTATTATTATTATTATTATTATTATTATTATTATTATTATTATTATTATTATTATTATTATTACTCAAGAGATGAACTGAAATTCAAGCTTCCAAAGAATATTGTGGTGTTCATTCGCAAGAAGTAACAGAAGGTAATGTGAGATACACAAGGTTATTTGAAAATCAGATAAATAAATAAATAAATAAATCAATAAGAATGTAAGTAAAATATAAAATCCATGTTGAATTGAAATCAGCGAGATCCAAAATAAAACTGATGATTCACAATCCAAAACTGCTTGTCGCCAGCCATTATGATTTGGGATCGGAATCAAGAATATAGTAGAACTCGAATCTCATGAAGCTTAAAAGAAATACTTTATTTTAGACACAAAAAAAATACTTTATATTTTCGACATAAAAAAAAATCTTTATTTTCGACCTAAAAATTCTGCTTTTTACAGACCATAAAATTGAGATCACTTTGTAATTCCAAAATTGTTGAAAAGAGAATGTTAGCATAATTAGATTATAGAGATTTTGACAACTTGCATATTTGTTACATTAATCTCTTTTAACAATTATGAGTTTTTTTTATATGGTGGGTGATTAGTAAACATACAAATTGGCTTTGTGATTGTTCATACGATCGTGTGAACATTTGAAACTAATGATAGTAATAAAACAATGAACGATTTCGATAAATATATTATATAAATTATATCCCTGGTATATAAATACAAACACACACACACACATATATATATATATATATATATATATATATATATATATATATATATATATATATATATATATATATATATATGTACTATATATTATATCCTGTACATAACATCATTCAACACCAGACATCCAGGAATGAAAATCCAGAGTCACGATTCCAGAATTCCAGTATTCCAGGAAGTCTTCCACCAACCATGGTAATCAATCTTCATTCCCAACGTGTTTGGAACGGGAATTGAGACGGGAATCGAGGGGTGGGGAGGAGGGGAAGAAACGGGTCTAAATATAGATGGAGAAGCAATTATCATAAGCCACAACTTGCACTTTGCAACTTGCACCTTGTAACTTGCAACTTGCAACTTGCAACTTGCAACTTGCAACTTGCAACTTGCACCTTGCAACTTGCAACTCGAAACTTGCACCTTGCAACTTGCAACACCCATCAACTTGCGTATAAGTCAAAGTTTGTGGTCTGAGATAATTAAATGTAAATTAAGTTGTTCTGTTGAGTGAATTATTGACTGGAAGAAGAAAGCTGTGAATGAAGGTCTTTATATATATATGTATATATACAAAAATATAATATACATGTATGTATGTATTATATATGTATATATATATAAATATATATATATATATATATATATATATATATATATATATACATACATATATATATATATATATATATATATATATATATATATATATATATATATATATATATATATATATATATATATACATACATACATATATATACATGTATAACTGAATCACGAAAATATGGAACGTATTATATCAATAAAAACAAAATTCTCTTTCCTTCGTCGATTTTGCCTTTATTTATACATATGCATATACATAAATATACTAAGAGGTACATTTTGACATAAACCATATTATAACCACACGAGACACTTTTGCAAAACAGCAAAATACCTTTTTTTATTCAGATTTCAAAAACGCCTGATTCCTATCTGATGAAAGCACTCTATAACAAGCAAGCAAACAACGTCAGGAGTTTTTGAAATCGGATTCCCTTCCTTTGAAAGGGTACAGGAATGATTCCTCTTCTCTTTTTTAGAGTGAGAGGATAAAGGACTCGACCCCCTGTGTCAGGTGACATCGGAAATTCCCCCAGGGGAAGTTACAGTAACTTCTAATTTCAGGATACAGGACCCGTTATACATCATAGGCTTTCATGTAACTTCCTGAAACAATTATTATTATTAGCTTTGTCATAAAGTCTTGTGTTACTTCCCAGGGCAATATTTAGGCGGCCATTAGGGTTACGGGTCTAGGGAAGGGTTACTTAATAAGGAAGGTTTGGAAAGGTGGCGTTTGCTTAGCAAAAAGTTTGATTTTTAGATATTAGCTTTTTTTTGAATTCGCAGATTTCTGAGAATGTACGCAGCTTTCATTACTTTATCATAAGTATATATATATATATATATATATATATATATATATATATATATATATATATATATATATATATATATATATATATATATATATATATATATATATATATATATATATATATAAATATACATAAAAATATGAGGAGACTATATAAACGCCAAAATGTGGAAAATAAAGGCTATATTTCAGAGACCAAACTGCCTCTCTCCTCAGGCAAATAGCCTATATTCAATTCAATTCTGTAACGTTCATTTTTTTTTGTTATATGATCTTTTTGGTCATAATTTATACATATATATATATATATATATTATATATATACATATACATATCAACCACGAAACAAAACAACAACTGAACTACCATAATAAAAATAACGCATTCTCCAAACTTGTTGCAAAGACGCAAATCTGATGTCCAATTATCTCCGTCTATCTCAGCGGGAAAACTAATAACTTAAACCACAACCATTTTGAGTAACGAACGCTGCCTTTTCAAACCTTCGCTGTTACGTAACCCTGTTCTTAGACACGTAACCCTAAGGGCCTCCTGGAAATAACAAAAAAGAAAAAAGATTCCCCTCAGGAGTAACAAGCCTTTATGGGAAAGGTAATTGTCTCGGGAAGTTATAAAAGGACTATAATGTCTAAGGAGTCCCGTGTCCACTCTCAAAGTGGGAGTCAAGTGCCCCTGGGGGAATTTCCGATGTCACCTGACACAGGGGATCGAGTCCTTTATCATGTCACCTAAAAAAAAGAAAAAAAAGTGAAAAATACGCCGGAGTTTTTCTGTACAGCCGCTACAGCGTATAATCAAGGCCTCCTAAAATAGATCTATCTTTCGGTGGTTTCGGTATAATGCTGTATGAGCGAGGCCCGTGACACTTTAACCACGGCCCGGTGGTGGCCTGGCCTATATCGTTGCCAGAAGCACGATTATGGCTAACTTTAAGCTTAAATAAAATAAAAACTACTGATGCTAGAGGGCTGCAATTTGGTATGTTTGGTGACTGGAGGGTGGATGATCAATATACCAATTTGCAGCCCTCTAGCCCCAGTAGGTTTTAAGATCTGAGTGCAGACAGAAAAGTGTTGACAGAGAAAAGTGCGGACAGAAAAAGTGCGGACAGAAGATGTGCGGACAGAAAAAGTGCGGACAGAAGAGTGTGCGGACAGAAAAAGTGCTGACAGGAAAAAGTGCGGACAGAAAAAGTTCTGACAGAAAAAGTTCTGACAGAAAAAGTTCGGACAGAAAAAAGTGCGGACAGAAAAAGTTCTGACAGAAAAAGTTCGGACAGAAAAAAGTGCGGACGGACAGAAAACTAAAAAAAAAAAAAAAAACAGGATCCATTCTTCTGTCTATTCAAAGGAAGGAGATCCGAGCATTTGAAATTTAAAATAAATTTAATACTTTTAATGTTCTGACAGAAAATTTCTCTGTGTCTATTTGAGGCCATGTTTCTCTCTCTCTCTCTCTCTCTCTCTGCTCTCGTAATGAAAAAGTCTCTCTCTTTCCAGAAAAAAGCGCGGACAGAAAAAATGCGGATGGACAGTTTTCCGGCATGTTTAAACAGACTGTTTGAGAATTCATATATATGGCGACAGAACGATACAAAAACATGACAGGTTTCGTTGACAGACTGTCTGACGAACTTCATCTGTCACGTAAAACGTGAGGCAGGGTTGGGGCTGGGTCTCTCTCTCTCTCTCTCTCTGCTGAGTCCTCTGTCGAGTTTTTAATCTTTTTCCTTGTGTTCAATTCACTCAGTACTCTCTCTCTCTCTCTCTCTCTCTCTCTCTCTCTCTCTCTCTCTCTTTTAGCTGACCACGCTGTCTCCTTGTTTATCTTTTCCTTATGCTAAATCCTCAGTAAATATTTTCTCTCTCTCTCTCTCTCTCTCTCTCTCTCTCTCTCTCTCTCTCTCTCTCTCTT
>NC_089747.1:39025820-39028320 GCF_040412425.1 Macrobrachium rosenbergii | reverse complement strand
GTTTCAATATTTATATATATATATATATATATATATATATATATATATATATATATATATATATATATATATATATATATATATATAGAGAGAGAGAGAGAGAGAGAGAGAGAGAGAGATTCATAGACTAATGTACAGAGAGAGATAGAGAGAAACTGATTTCACAGAGCCAGAAAAAAACGTTTCTAGAGAGAGAGAGAGAGAGAGAGAGAGAGAGAGAGAGAGAGAGAGAGAGAGAGATAAGTAGAGAAAGAGGCACATAATTAATTCGGTGTTCATATATATATATATATATATATATATATATATATATATATATATATATATATATATCATTATACATACATAATCATTAGCATTCCATTCTTTCATCGTAATTAAGTTCTGCATAACTCTCTAATGAATTTCTACCTATATTTCCACATTCGCAGACGACTTTCTATCTTAGTGAAAGCCTGTTTAACTGATCATTAGAGTAATTAACTTATTACACAGCCTTGCGTGTCTCTAATGGCAGTAGGTGGTCTAATTAAGGGGCGTTCGCTATAGCTGATTGATGCTGTATAGTAGTTGGTTTGCTATTTTTAGATAAATGGGCTTTGAAATTCATCTCTCTTTTTGTCATTATCTTTATTCGTTTATCTGTTTACTTATATGTATATATATATATATATATATATATATATATATATATATATATATATATATATATATATATATATTTACATATTTGTATATATTTCTATATATTTCTATACTTATTTATTTATCTTTTTTATTTGGCTAATTATTGATTTCTTAATTGATTTATTTACTTATTTATATTTTAATCTTTTTATTTTCCATATTCTGGAGTATTTCCATAATCCTTCTTTCATTTTTTAATTTTTTACTTTTCCATATTATAGATTATCTCCATAATCCACCTTTCATTTTTTAATTTTTTCATATTTTCAAATTCTGGATTATCTCCATAATCCACCTTTCATTTTTTTTTATTTTTTTATATTTTCAAATTCTGGATTATTTTCATAATCTTTCTTTCATTTTTAATTTCTTTTTACATTTTCCATATTCTGGATTATCTCGATAATCCTTGCGTGTATGAAGTATCCACAATATTGACGCTGAATAATTCTTCTTCTTTTTTTTTTTCCTCTTCTTTACAATATCGATGACGTGAATGGGCCCAGACAATATCGCTTCTATTTTTACCGACGCGAACAAAAGACTGAAAAGAGAGAGAGAGAGAGAGAGAGAGAGAGAGAGAGAGAGAGAGAGAGAGAGAGAGAGAGAGAGAGAGAGAGAGAGAGAGAGAGAGAAAGCTTAATTCTGGGAAAAGAGTGATATGTATAATTGACAGATGATATGAGAATCATATATATATATATATATATATATATATATATATATATATATATATATATATATATATATATATATATATAGAGAGAGAGAGAGAGAGAGAGAGAGAGAGAGAGAGAGAGAGAGAGAGAGAGATTAATGTTAGAAACAGAGGGATTTCTATGCTTAACAAAAGAGATATATGAAAACTGTGCTGAGAGAGAGAGAGAGAGAGAGAGAGAGAGAGAGAGAGAGAGAGAGAGAGAGAGAGAGAGCTAAATAGTGAGAAAAGATATATTTATAACTGACAGGAGAGACATACGAAACCTGTAGAGAGAGAGAGAGAGAGAGAGAGAGAGAGAGAGAGAGAGAGAGAGAGAGAGAGAGAGAGAGAGAGAGAGGTTTAGATACATAATCTTAGTTTTCATCTATATCCTTTTTCCCTTTTTCAAACCTGGGCAAGATTCATTATAAGTTTTCCTAATTAGTCTCCCTCTGAATGTCGTAACAGGATTTTGCAATTCGCGTTTATCATAATTGGTTTGCAATTAACCTTTCTCTATCTTTCCATCAGTTAGTTTCAGTGTTCTGTCAAAGAAAGCTATTGAGATGGCTTTTGTCTGTCCGTCCGCCCTCAGATGGCGGTGCCAGACGCACGATTGTGGTTAACTTTAACCTCAAATAAAATAAAAACTACTGAGGCTAGAGGGCTGCAAATTGGCATGTGGATCACTCACCCTCCAGTCATCAAACATACCAAATTGCAGCCCTCTAGCCTCAGTAGTTTTTATTTTGTTTAAGGTTAAAGTTAGCCATAATCGTGCGTCTGGCACCGCCATCGGTGCCAACAACACAGAGCACCACCTGGCTGTGGCTGCAAGTTTCATGGGCCGCGGCTGAGAGTTTAATGGGCCGAGGCTGAGAGTTTCTTAGGCCGAGAATAAAATAATGTACATTCATATCCTTTTAAAAGTAGGATTTTTTCGATATATTTTTCATAAAAAAATTGAAATTATTACTTTTGATAGACAGTTTTATATCGTTTACTATTTTTTCATATTTTTGTGTTCCAATAATACCAGCAAACTTGAGGGTGACAGAATGTACATTCAAATCCTTTTAAAAAGTAGGATTTTTTCGATGTATAGACAATTTT
>NC_089747.1:38980820-39015820 GCF_040412425.1 Macrobrachium rosenbergii | reverse complement strand
TTAACTCAGTTGTAAGTTTGAATAATAATAATAATAATAATAATAATAATAATAATAATAATAATAATAATAATAATAATAATAATAATAACTTCCTGATTGTGTAGGTAATGTTTGACGTATTTTGTGATTATTGGCAATTGTTTTTATTAACTCAGTTGTAGGTTTGAATAATAATAATAATAATAATAATAATAATAATAATAATAATAATAATAATAATAATAATAATAATAATAATAATCAGGATACTGAACCGTGTGGTTTTATGCAAGAGAAAATTACCCAATATCCCAGAACAACTGCATGGCATAATCCTAAGATAATTATCAATAAGACATGTATACTAATTATCCTTCATTATCTCTCTTAAATGAAGGAGCAGCTGGAAGGAGTGAGGGTTTAACTCTCGACAAGCCTTCATTATCCTTCATAACTCCAAGAAGATATTATCATCCAATATAATCTGTGACTGATAAGAAGTTAAGGTTTATTTATCATTTGATATTTTCGACTCAGGAAAATGGTGGCTAATAATTATAAAACAACAGCAATTCGATTTAAATTTTTATGCTGTTATTATTATTACTATTATATTATTATTATTATTTTTATTATTATTATTATTATTATTATTATTATTATTATTATTATTATTATTATTATTATTATTATTATTATTATTATTCAGAAGATGAAGAACCCTATTCATATGGAACAAGCCCACCAAAGGGGCCATTAACAAAGGAAAAAAATAGATTAATAAAATGTGATTATGATGTAATTACCATGGTATATTTTTGTCTGAAAATAATTTAAATATCCCCAAAAAATTGCTACGTATTTATCAGATTATATTTCTGTCACTGGAAGACGTAATTCTCTCATTTAACGGTTGATTCTTTCAGGCGATTCTTTGGGAATAAAAAAAAAGCAAAGGAATTATTTTCTGGTTGAAGATTATTATAATTATATTTATGATTAAGATATTTAAATAGAAGAAATACCTGCAAAACGTATCGGATGGTATGGCTTAACATAGAATACCCTTTTTGAAAGACTGCAGAAATTGTTGGCATGTATTGTCTAATATAGAATACCCCATTTAAAAGACATCTATTGAAAAGAGAATACCCCTTTCCCCTTCCCACAAAAAGGAGAATTCTATTCACATTCGCGTCTGAGTGGTAATTATAATATCACCCAAGGTTGCGTGTTGTAACATGGAGAGTTTCTTTTTGTGAATATATTCGTTCGATAAAGGTCATGTCAGTCACGTGACCAATATACCCTCGGAATAAGGTCATTCTTTATTAAAGCTTTGTGTCAGGGTGAAAAAGAGAGGGTTATTTGTCATGTCATTTGTTTGGGAAGGGTTGAATATAAAGTTGATAATATAAAAGTTGATAGAATATTATATATATATATATATATATATATATATATATATATATATATATATATATATATATATATATATATATATATATATATATATATATATATATTATAGATATTCCTCCTTTATAGACACATTAACTTGTTCATACTTTCATCTTCTACCTGAGGTAAATGTGTTTACCAGAACTAATGCAAAATTCTACTGCATTTTTTTTAACATGTTCCGTTTGCCCAATCTAGATTGAGTTATGGTGTCTTGCTTTTAGAATTAAGTGTTTATTCTCTTGTACGTTTGCATTATTCCCTATTCACTTTTTTCTCGTTTTTGCTTGTCTTATTTAGGCACTTTTATGCTGGAGTCATACAAACCTAATAGAATTTTTCATCTTGAATGCATCTTTCTAGTTGCCAAACAAAACTAACCAAACTGGCTGGTTGGAGGCACCAGCCAAATGTAACTATCGTCGTCTAACCAAATACGAAAAAATGATGTCTTAATCTAGCTAAATCGAGTACAGCTACTTTAACCTAACCTATCTAGCCAAACCTAACCTAACACCAAGGTGTCCTAGCATAATTTACCCTGGCTCATCGGGGCACTTACCTAACCTAACCTAAGTGGCATCCTGCAGTTTAAAATTGATGTAGCCTATACTACACAAGTTTTTTGGTAGTATAGGCTACATCAATTCAAAATGAGTTTCATAGAATAAGATGACATTGTAAAAAAAACAGTAGTGTCCTAACCTAATTTAACCTTGCTTATTGAACCACTTACCTAACCTAACCTAACCTAACTAGCTTAAAATTCATGTAATTTATACTACCCAAGTTTTTTGGGGGTTTTGCTTAACTTATATCAAATCAAATTTGGTTTATAGAATGAGGTGACGTTGTAAAAGAAACAGGAGTGTCCTAACCTAATTTAACTTGGCTTATTGGGAAACTTATCTAACCTAACCTAACTAGTATAATGGAGCTTAAATATGTTGTAACCTAAGCTACCTAAGTTTTGGGGGCTATAGCTTATCTTATAACAAATCAAATGGATTTTTATAGAATAAGGTGCCACTGTAAAAGAAACAGGAGTGTCCTAACCTAATTTAACCTGGCTTATTGGGGCACTTGTCTAATTAACCTAACTAGCATAATGCAGTTTAAAATTGATATAGCTTATACTACCCAAGTTTTTTTGGGGTATTCCTTAACTTATATCAAATCAAATTTGTTTCATAGAATAAGGTGACACTGTAAGAGAAACAGGAGTGTCCTAATCTAATTTAACCCGGCTTACTGGGCCACTTACCTAGCCTAACCTAGCTAGCATAATGGAGCTTAAATATGTTGCAGCCTAAGCTACCCGCGTTTATTGGGGGCTATTGCTTATCTTATAAGATATATCAAATCAAATGGGTTTCACAGAATATGTTTATAATATAAGAGAAACAGTACGGTAACGAGTATTAGCAAAATTCTATTTCATAGGTCTGATAATGCATAAATATTCATCAAGTATCTAATGAATGTAATCCCTTATATGGAATTTTTAATTATTCATGCTTTCCCTCTTTGCCAGAATATGAATCGCCCATTTTCTGAGGAAAGTCTAATTAAAACCTTTAATTAATTTTTTGAGCATTTTATTAATTTTTTTGCTTTATTGCTTTCATTTCATATGTTTTATTTTACTGTACAATTTTTATTATTAGCTCAGATTTTTATGAAAAATTCCATTAGTTTTTGCATTTTTACATTGATATTCACCACTTTTGATTTTCAATTAGTTTAATTTTTCATGAAATTTTGTATAAGTTTTGCATTTTTTACTTTGATATCCATTAATTTTTATCTTCAATTGATCTCATGACTAAAGTATTTAATTTATCAATTTGTTTATTGCAATATTTTGTTTATAATTTTATTTTTCATTTTACACTACATGTAGTTCATTTGAAAAATAGTGAATAAAAGCATGTATGAAATATTAGGAGGATAGTAACCGAATGAGAGAGAGAGAGAGAGAGAGAGAGAGAGAGAGAGAGAGAGAGAGAGAGAGAGATTCACACATACATATGTACATACACAAAAAGTCGGGTGCGCATTTATATAGTTTTCAAAAGCGGTAAATGAAATCAGAGAGAGAGAAAGAGAGAGAGAGAGAGAGGCCAATAGGGAATTTATATATATATATATATATATATATATATATATATATATATATATATATATATATATATATTTGTATATTTATACACTATAGAGTGATAGAACAAAAGTAAAGAAAAAAATTGTTTGTCTGTGTATGAGAGAGAGAGAGAGAGAGAGAGAGAGAGAGAGAGAGAGAGAGAGAGAGAGAGAGAGAGAGAGCAAAATGAATGAAGCCAGGAAGAAAAAGATTAACGATAATATTATAATAGAGACGCAAAAAAAAAGAAAAAAAAACCTGAAGATTTTCAAACGATTTTATCTTTTGTTCAATATCCTCTTATTTTCTTTTTGACTATTTACTTACCTTTCTTTCGTTTCCTCTTTCTTTTCTTCCTTCCGTGCCAAAGGTTTCCCTATATGTTCAGTAGTTTTACTTGAAAAAACTTATTTATGAATTGTCAATCCCTTTGAGTGATTTCACTAGGTCATATTCAGGTTTGAGAATTTAATCTAGCTCTCTCTCTCTCTCTCTCTCTCTCTCTCTCTCTCTCTCTCTCTCTCTCTCTCTGTGTTGTGTCTACTGCCCCGAAACCAATTTTCTGGTTTAAAACTCTTGAGGGAAGGATATTCTTCGCATTTCTCCAGGTCAGAATTTTCTGCCGTTCATTCAGAACTCATGCAAAACAGGACTTATTCTCGTAATTCTTATTATTTTTTTTTTAAATTTAACGGACACCAAATAGAAATGTTTTATTTATTTTCGGCGTTTATCGTCAATGAATCTTCAAAAAAAAAAAAAAAAAAAAAAAAAATATATATATATATATATATATATATATATATATATATATATATATATATATATATATATATATATATATATATATATATATATATATATGTAGACATTTCTTTCAGTGCTGTGGCCGATGGGAAGGGCAATCTAAAATTATTGTTATTCAGAAGATGAAACCTATTCATATGGAACAAACCCATCAAAGGGGCCTTTGACTCGAAATTCAAGCTTCCAAAGAATATCAAGGTGTTCATTCGAAAGAATGAACAGAAGGTGATGGGAAATACAGAAAGAAGGAATCACTTATTAAAAAAGCTAATTAACAAATTAATAAATAAATAGAAAAAGATATAAGTAAATTATTGAAATAAAAGGAGAATTGTATTAGGGTAGCAATGCATTGCATCTTAGCTTGAACTTCTGAAGAAGTTCCAACTGCGAGACATCCTCAGAAGAAGGAGGTTGTTCCACAGTCCAACGGTGTGAGGAGGAATAAAGGACCTCTGGAACTTTGAAAGAAGAAGTTCGACAGCGAGGCAAAACATCTATTCCATATTGGTGCTTCTGCTGTTCAGCGAATCTGGTCGATCTCTCTCTCGGCAGGCAAGGGGATCAGGGACCAATTGTGAATGTGGAAGACTGACTTTGGTCAACATTTGGTTGGGTGTTCATCAATTCGTCCCCGTTTTGACCAACTGGCGTATCCCATTTTTATTTTAAGTTTTTGAGTTTTCCAATCAAAGTTTCTCAGTTTTTGATATTTTAAATTACAGTCCAGCTGTATTTTGGAAATATATCAAAAACGTTCAAATTCAATAGGGTTTCAAGGCCAACCGGTCTCTGCTTCAGATGATTGTAGAATAATAAAATATAAAAAATGGAGTTACAAAAGTTAAGACAGAAAGATAATTAAGATTTGTAACTTTAATTACTTTTATTTTATTATTCTGTAATCACCTGAAGAGAACAGTTGGTCTTGAAACTTTAGAGAATTTTAACGATTTTAAGTCAATTTTTTTCCTCGTTCTGAGAAAACAGTCCTCAAAAATTTTTATACCATTCAGTGCAGAATTCTGATTAGTTCATCTTTTGAAAAAAAAAAATTGTTGGAAGATGAAATTTTGATAAGATAAACAGTATAAAAATAGATATAATACGCATACTTGTTGTGCCTTAAGAGTAAATTAAGTTTTTTTGATACTGTATAACATATCAAAATTTCAGCCGCCTGCGTCGTCAGATCTTCCAACAACCTTTCCTCAAAAGATGAGCCAATTAGAAGCACTGAATAATATCAGAATCTTTGAGGACTCTTTTCTCAGAATGAGAAAAAAATGGCTTAACTAAGAAAGAATTAATATCAAACACAGTGAGTTCATAGCCTCCGTGTCAGAGAACTTACAAATTTAGTGTCAACGTCAGCGGGCAACAATGAGACCCACAGAGACGAACGTCGTATGGATAAACAAGACATAATGCAAAACCACTCCGAATCAAAGATCACTCTTCCCTACGAAAAGACAAAAGACTTCCCCGAGGGATTGGACTTAAAAGGACCGCAAAAATCCGTGATTGCATTCTCTCATATCAGCAAATCCCTGGGGATTAAGTTGGCTTTCTCATTAATGCAGATTCTCATTTCCCGGATGGGAGAAGAAGACGCGAGGAGAAGGAGAAGAAGAAGAAGAAGAAGAGGAAGAAGAGGACGTAAGAGAATAAGGTATTAGTGTGTGTGAGCTATTCTCCTGGTTAATATCAAATTGTTTCACATTTACACTGGAAGATGGGGTTTGCAAATGGTTGCAATGTGGTTAAATGTATATATATATATATATATATATATATATATATATATATATATATATATATATATATATATATATATATATATATATATATACGAATTTAGTGATAATGGCGCAGGCAAAACTAGCAGAGGTTAAAATAACACAGTTAAAAATGGCACAAGGGAAAAAATATATTAATTCATCTACAATGTTTCGCCGTGTTTAGTACTAGCCCCTCGGGGATCAAATGTCCCCAAGTGCATCTCATCCCTGAGGGGCTAGTACTAATCATGGCGAAAAAGTGATTCATGTATAATGTTTTGCCATGTTTAGTACCAGCCCTCGGTGATCAAATGTTTCGCCATGTTTAGTACTAGCCCCTTGGGAATCAGATGTGTTTCACCATGTTTAGTACTAGCCCCTCGGTGATCAAATGTGTTTCTCCGTGTTTAGTACTAGCCCCTCGGTGATCAAATGTGTTTCTCCGTGTTTAGTACTAGCTCCTTGGGAATCAAATGTGTTTCACCATGTTTAGTACTAGCCCCTCAGGGATCAGATGTATTTAAGGACATTTGATCCCCGAGGGGCTAGTACTAAACACGGCAACACAGTGATTTATGTATAATGTTTCGCCATGTTTAGTACTAGCCCCTTGGGAATCAAATGTGTTTTGCCATGTTTAGTACTAGCCCCTCGGGAATCAAATGTGTTTCGCCATGATTAGTACTAGCCTCTCAGGGTTCAGAAGCACTTAGGGACATTTGATTCCTGAGGGGCTAGTACTAAACACTGCAAAATAGTGATTCATGTACAATGTTTCGCTGTGTTTAGTACTAGCCCCTCGGGGATCAAATGTGTTTTGCCATGTTTGGTACTAGCCTAGGGGATCAGATGCACTTAGGGACATTTGATCCCCGAGGGCTAAGTACTAAACATGGCGAAACAATGATTCTCATATAATGTTTCGCCGTGCTTAGTACTAGCTCCTCGGGGGTCAAATGTGTTTTGCCGTGTTTAGTACTAGCCTCTAGGGGATCAGATGGACTTAGGGACACTTGATCCCCGAGGAGCTAGTACTAAACATGGCGAAACATTGTAGATAGGTCAATATATTTTTTCTTATGCCATTTATTTTTAAAATATATATATATATATATTATATATATATATATATATATATATATATATATATATATATATATATATATATATATATATATATATATATATATATATATATATATATATATATATATATATATATATATATATATATATATATATATATATATATATATATATATATATATATATATATTACCAAATGGTCTTGGAAGGTAATTGCAATAACATTTACAGGTAGAGGCATGCAGGTATAACCAATTAAGTTCATTTGAAAGATGATATTGAAAACATTGATTTATATCTGTATACATAACAGAAAATCATTTATAAGATCAATCCAGTCAAGTCATGTCTAGAGGAACCATTTTTGGATATCACTTTTAAAAAATTTTCTTTGGATGAGATTTCAAATTTATATTCAAATGCTAGTTTTGATATTGCTTTCGGGACATCACACGCTGTGGTAATAAGTTCTCTAAAGCAACGATTCTAAATTTAAAATATTTTTTCCAAAAAACATTTTTTAAAAGTTATTGGTCCTCCCCCCAAAAAAAAAAGGTTCCTCAAGACAAGAGGGTTTAAAAAAAACTTCTAAAGATCTCATTCAGAAATTATCCCTAGACTAAATCACGAAAATGAGAAAATTTAAGAAAGACTTATAAGAAAACTCTTCTTTTAAAAAAAGTTTCAAAATACCTGGGGAGGATAAAAATAAAAAAACCCACCAGAAGGCTACTTTTCAAAAAACGTTCTTGGGAAAAAAAAAAAAAAGTTCTTCCTAAATTCAGTTAACCTCTTCTCGTCTCGAAAACTCATCCGGAAACTTTGACCAAAAAAGGGCTTTGGGATCTCAGCTATCAGATATTGAAGAGAACTTTGTAATGGGAAAAGTTCGATTTTATTCTCCTTCTTCTTCTTCTTCTTATCCTCTCCCTTGTAAAAATTCCTTTGTTAGCAGAGATATCATGGCGTTTTTACCAGGAAGAAAAAATCTTTTTTGGAATCCTCCATGAGTTGGCCCAGTTCTTAGGGGAAATTTTAAAACAAAGCATCTCCCCTTTTTAAAAGTGGGTATTTCGATTAAAAGTCAGGTTTGCATGGAAATTGATTCTGTCTGAGATTTTGGCTTGGGTACCTTCGCCAGAAGATGCGATGGGCAGTGATAGGCCAGTGAACACTACAATAAGGATACTTTTGGCCATTAGAGACACATATTCAGCTATTAATGTATAAATAAACAAGTTTTGGCCAATGCCAAGAGAGAAATTGGTCTCTGGTGTCTAATTCATCTGTCCCAAGGGAGCAGTTATACTTCAAGTGAGGTTAAGAACTGGCTACACGAATTTGACATAAGGACACCTTTGCCCATAGAGACACATATTCAGTTATTAAAAGATCAATAAACAAGGTTTGGTAAATATCAAGGGAGAGATTGGTCTCTGTTGTCTAATTCATCTGTACCAAGGTAGTAGTTATATTTCAAGCGAGGCTAAGAACTGGCTACACGAATTTGACATGTTTATTTATAATGGCTCGTCAATCCCAGCCATTTTTGAGAAAACTCCTCAGTTCCTTTGTCTGTGAAGCATTTAGTTATCAAGTTTCTAGATTTGAGGACTTGAGATTCTTGATAACTATTAGTAATGATGCACGCACTGACTGCAACTAGCCCAGGTTCGATTGACGAACGAAGCATAACGATTTAGGCCCGTTCATCGAATTCCACTGTGTTCCTGTTGACTAAGTAGTTAATTAGGTACCTGGAAACCAGTGCTGTCAGCCAAACAGGTACAGTAGCTGAGTGGTGTGACGTTTACCTCACGTTTCCTAGGCGTATGAAATGCTATTGGCCGGCCGCTCACCAGCCCACCCAGGGATAAACTGGCACTAACTTCTGTGAAGTCAAGAAGAGGGCATTAAAATTGTAACAATAATATATATATATATATATATATATATATATATATATATATATATATATATATATATATATATATATATATATATATATATGTGTGTGTGTGTGTGTGTATGTGTGTGTGTGTGTGTAGTATATGTATATATACACATAAGGAAATCAAGTTGCGTAAATATGTGTTTTCTAAAGACAAGGGAACGCTGGAAGAAAAAATTCTCTTTGTATAATAAGAAAGAGAGAGAGAGAGAGAGAGAGAGAGAGAGAGAGAGAGAGAGAGAGAGAGAGAGCGGATATTATCTAGCCTTTGTACGTAAATTTTTCAAAAATAAATAAATAAAAAACCTGTTGAATGTACTTTGAGATTTAGAGACTAAGCATTGAAGTTTAATCAGCTTATGTTATGTAAATGAAGGAGAGAGAGAGAGAGAGAGAGAGAGAGAGAGAGAGAGAGAGAGAATCGGTGATCTTGTGTAAAAAAAAATATAAAGAATAAGAAAGTTGGAAATATATAAAACAACACGAGCAGTTTACATGGAAGGCGAGCAAGACCCTGTGTAATTGAATCTGCAGGTCGATAGAAGTCAAAGCCTTTTCTCCTTTATATCTGAGAAAAAAAAAAAAGGGGGAATGGAAACTAAAAATAGAGAGAAGAAACAAGAAGAAAAATGGCCCGAAGGAGTAATCTGTCCGGTGGTGGCCTCAGCCACGGCCCATAAAACTCAGCCAAGTCCGGTGGTGGCCTATGCATTGTTGATGGCTAACTTTAACCTTGAATAAAATCAAAACTACTGAAGCTAGAGGGCTGCAATTTGGTATGTTTGATGGCTGGAGGGTGGATGATCAACATACCAATTTGCAGCCCTCTAGCCTCAGCAGTTTTTAAGATCTGAGGGCAGACGGACAGACAAAGCCGGCACAATAGTTTTCTTTGACAGAAAACTGAAACCGAATTACGTTTTTCCACGGTTCGTTTTATGACAGGATGGAAAAGGGGAAAAATACAATGCAAGCTGAGAAAAACTGGATGAAATCTGTGCATGTTGGGTAAAAAAAAAATAATATATATATATATATATATATTTGATAACTCTGGTATTTTTGAAACAGGGGAGCAAGGAAAAATGAACTAAAATAAACTTGAACTGAAAATGTTATGTTACAAATAATATATATATATATATATATATATATATATATATATATATATACTGTATATATATGATAAAAATGCCAAAACTTAAAGAATGCGATTTTCAAATATGAGAAATCTAAAAAAATATATTATGAAAATGAAAATTACAGACAGCTGCTGCTGAATACCCTCTGTATTCTTTAATGCTGTTTGCATTAAAAAAGAATACACAGTTAATTGAGAGATTTAAGACATTCTCAAGAACAGCGATATATCTATATGCAATTAGCATTCTTCTTCTTTATTGTTTTTCCGGTGCAATTTTTGTTCTCTGTAAAAGAAAACTGTTGTGCCGGCTTTGTCTGTCCGTCCGCACTTTTTCTGTCCGCCCTCAGATCTTCAAAACTACTGAGGCTAGAGGGCTGCAAATTGGTATGTTGATCATCCACCCTCCAGTCATGAAACACACCAAATTTCAGCCCTCTAGCTTCAGTGGTTTTTATTTTATTCAAAGTGGAATTTAGCCATAATCGTGCATCTGGCAACGATATAGTCCAAGCCACCACCACCGGGCAGCGGTTAAAGCTTCATGGGCCGCGGCTCATACAGCATTATACGGAGACCAGCGAAAGATAGATCTATTTTCGGTGGGCTTGAGTATACGCTGTGCAGGAAACTCGATTGCGCCGAAGAAACTTCGGCGCATTTTTTACTTGTTTCTCTTGTTGACGGAACCGGGAAAATTCCCGGCCTCTTTCGTTTGTTGTGGGAACCGGGAAAATTCCCGGCCTCTTTCGTTTGTTGTGGGAACCGGGAAAATTCCCGGCCTCTTTCGTTTGTTGTGGGAACCGGGAAAATTCCCGGCCTCTTTCGTTGTTGTGGGAACCGGAAAATTCCCGGCCTCTTTCGCTTCCGGCCTCTTTCGCTTGTTGTGGAAACCGGAAAATTCCCGGCCTCTTTCGTTTGTTGTGGGAACCGGGAAAATTCCCGGCCTCTTTCGTTTGTTGTGGGAACCGGGAAAATTCCCGGCCTCTTTCGTTTGTTGTGGGAACCGGGAAAATTCCCGGCCTCTTTCGTTTGTTGTGGGAACCGGGAAAATTCCCGGCCTCTTTCGTTTGTTGTGGGAACCGGGAAAATTCCCGGCCTCTTTCGTTTGTTGTTAGGGAAAATCCCTCTTTTCGGAACCAGGAACCGGGAAAATTCCCGGCCTCTTTCGTTTGTTGTAGGAACCGGGAAAATTCCCGGCCTCTTTCGTTTGTTGTTGGAACCAGGAAAATTCCGGCCTCTTTCGTTTGTTGTTGGAAAATTCCTGCCTCTTTCGTTTGTTGTGAGAACCGGGAAAATTCCCGCCTCTCTTCCTCTTTCGTTGTTGTGGAACCTGGAAAATTCCCTGCCTCTTTCCGGAAAATTCCCTGCCCCTTTCGTTTGTTGTGGGAACCGGGAAAATTCCCGGCCTCTTTCGTTTGTTGTGGGAACCGGGAAAATTCCCGGCCTCTTTCGTTTGTTTGTTAGGGAACCGGGAAAATTTTCGTTTGTTGTGGGAACCGGAAATTCCGGCCTCTTTCGTTGTTGTGGGAACCGGAAAATTCCCGGCCTCTTTCGTTTGTTGTAAGAACCGGCCTCTTTCGGAAAATTCCCGGCCTCTTTCGTTTGTTGTGGAACCGGAAAATTCGGCCTCTTTCGTTTGTTGTGGGAACCGGGAAAATTCGGCCTCTTTCGCTTGTTGTAGGAACCGGAAAATTCCCGGCCTCTTTCGTTTATAGTTGTAGGAACCAGGAAAATTCCCGGCCTCTTTCGTTTGTTGGAACCTGGAAAATTCCTCTTTCGTTTGTTGTGGGAACCGGGAAAATTCCCTGTCTCTTTCGTTTGTTGTAAAATCGGGAAAATTCTCGGCCTCTTTCGTTTGTTGTGGGAACCGGGAAAATTCCCGGCCTCTTTCGTTTGTTGTAGGGAACCGGGAAAATTCCCTGCCTCTTTCGTTTTGTTTGTTTGTTGAACCTGGAAAATTCCCGGCCTCTCTCGCTCGTCTTTCACTTGTTGTGGGAACCGGGAAAATTCCCGGCCCCTGTTGTTTGGAACCGGGAAAATTCCCGGCCTCTTTCGTTGTTGTGGGAACCGGGAAAATTCCCCTCTTTCGTTTGTTGTTGGAACCTCTTTCGTTTGTTGTAGGAACCGGGAAAATTCCAGCCTCTTTCGTTTGTTGTGGGAACCGGGAAAATTCCCGGCCTCTTTCGTTTGTTGTGGGAACCGGTTTGTTGTGGGAAAAAATTCCTGCCTCTTTCGTTTGTTGTGGGAACCGGGAAAATTCCGGCCTCTTTCGTTGTTGGAAACCGGGAAAATACCCGGCCTCTTTCGTTTGTTGTAGGAACCGGGAAAATTCCCGGCCTCTTTCGTTGTTGGGAACCGGGAAAATTCCAGGCCTCTTTCGTTGTTGTGGGAACCGGGAAAATTCCCGGCCTCTTTCGTTTCGTTGTTTTCCCGGCCTCTTTCGTTTGTTGAACCGGGAAAATTCCCGCCTCTTTCTTTGTTGTAGGAACGTTTCTTTCGTTTGTTGTGGGAATCGGGAAAATTCCCGGCCTCTTTCGTTTGTTGTGGGAACCGGGAAAATTCCCGGCCTCTTTCGTTTGTTGTGGGAACCGGGAAAATTCCCGGCCTCTTTCGCTTGTTGTGGGAACCGGGAAAATTCCCGGCCTCTTGCGTTTGTTGTGGGAACCGGGAAAATTCCCGGCCTCTTTCGTTTGTTGTGGGAACCTGGAAAATTCCCGGCCTCTTTCGTTTGTTGTGGGAACCGGGAAAATTCCCGGTCTCTTTCGTTTGTTGTGGGAATCGGAAAAATTCTCGGCCTCTTTCGTTTGTTGTGGGAACCGGGAAAATTCTCGGTCTCTTTCGTTTGTTGTGGGAACCGGGAAAATTCCCGGCCTCTTTCGTTTGTTGTGGGAACCGGGAAAGTTCCCGGTCTCTTTCGTTTGTTGTGGGAACCGGGAAAATTCCCGGCCTCTTTTGCTTGTTGTGGGAACCGGGAAAATTCCCGGCCTCTTTCGTTGTTGTGGGAACCGGGAAAATTCCCGGCCTCTTTCGTTTGTTGTGGGAACCGGGAAAATTCCTGCCTCTTTTTCTTGGCCTTCTTTCGTTTGTTGTGGGAACCGGGAAAATTCCCGGTCTCTTTCGTTTGTTGTGGGAACCGGGAAAATTCCCTGCCTCTTTTTCTTGTTGACAGAACCGGGAAAATTCCCGGCCTCTTTCGCTTGTTGCCAGAACCAGGAAAATTCCCGGCCTTCTTTCGCTTGTTGTGGGAACCGGGAAAATTCCCGGTTTCTTTCTCTTGTTGCCGGAACCAGGAAAATTCCCGGCCTCTTTCGCTTGTTGTCAGAACCGGGAAAATTCCCGGCCTCTTCCTGAGGGAAATCACCCAAGACATTATCAGATACGGAGAAGAATAATGAGGTGCTATTTTGAGCGATGTTCTCAGATTCAGACTTCCTATGTCATGTGAGAAGACTTGTTACTGATGATGGAGTTAATTTTTCTGTGCTATAGAGCTCGCAGTACTTTACTTTAGTTTTTGTTTAATTAGGTCTTTACTCCTAAAGTAGGTGTTAGGCTTTATAAAGCTCTCTAAGAATAATGAAGTGCAATTTTGAACGATTTTCTCAGAACAAGACTATTTTTGTGATATTAGGATGTTTAGTGATGATAGGGTTCATCTACCTTTGCTGTAGAGCTCAAAGTACTTTACCATAGATTTTGATGAATTTGATCTCTATTCCTAAAGAAGGTATCAGGTTCTTTAGAGATTCAGATCTCTAAATAGAGCAAGGATATCCGTTTAAAGCACATTCATCGCTGTTTTGGTTTTAGTTTTCTGTAAAAAAACTATTGTGCCGATTTTGTCTGTCCGTCCGCACTTTTTCTGTCCAGTTTTTCTGTCCGCCCTCAGATCTTAAAAACTACCGAGGTTAGAGGGCTGCAAATTGGTATGTTGATCATCCACCCTCCAATCATCAAATATACCAAATTGCAGCTTTCTAGCCTCAGTAATTTTTATTTTATTTAAGGTTAAAGTTAGCCGTAACCCTGCTTCTGGCAACGACATAGGCCAGGCCACCACCATGTCATGGTTAAAGTTTCATGGGCCACGGCTCATACAGCATTGTACTGAGACCACCGAAAGGTAGATCTGTTTTCGGTGGCCTTGATTATACGCTGTAACGGCTGTACAGAAAATTTGGTTTCTTCGGCGCATTTTTTACTTGTTTATATTGAAGTGGATTTTGAAAAATCCATGCTAACATTATTACATTTAAACAAACTCACCCGTAGTTGAAAGTGAATGCGTGAATGCTTATCAAAGATTATTTATTTTAGGAATAAATTTTCCATGTGGATATACCTAAAACTTTTTTCTCGGTATATTAGAATAGTTTTTGAAAACGAACATCCTCAGGTGAATGAAAAGCAAACTGTTTGTATATATATATATATATCATTAGATTATACTTGTCATCATTGATAATTGTATATTACAGTTGCTTTGATACCATTTACCATCACAGTCGAATCTCCGCCGAGAATTATTATTGTTTACTATGAAAAAAAAAAATTAGGTTCGGAATAATCTGAACAACTAAACACCAATTCAGTTATTATAACACTGTTGTCTGTAATGAATCACTGGACGCCCATTAAGCTATTATTACACTTTTGTTTATAATGGAGGATCATAATTACATGTAATGATAGTGCAATTACTGCTTTATTTGTAATTTCATTTTGGTGATCATAGTAACTGGACTAGTAAATGCATTATTGCTTCAGAAAGCTTGTTTTGGCTTCAAAGTTCAACATCCACATAAATGCAATGGTGTATTATTAGTTTGTAGCATATATATATATATATATATATATATATATATATATATATATATATATATATATATATATATAATATATATATTATCATAAAAATAATAACTATAACAACAAATAAATAAAGTCCATACCTTTATCCTTGACTTGTAAAACAAAATCTTTTTTTCTTAAAAATCACACAACTGAATGCTTTCTAGAGCCTGCTCATCTTGCATCTTCCAAGCATTCAACTGTGGATTCATTTTCTCAACAAAGTATTCATAATATGAATCATTTTTTGCCATACTGATGATAATAACAGTAATGTTCATCACAAGTATATTAGAATAAGTCATCACATCTTAGGCAACCTTGCAGGAGATCAGTCCTGATTGTAATTCCATCGACACTGTTGAGAAAATTCTCCCTCTCCCCTTCCCTGTACAACAAAGTGATTTACAGTAATGTTCATCACAAGTACCGTATATTAGAATAAGTCTTCACATATCAGGCAACCTTATAGGACACTAGTCTTGATTATAACTCCATTGACACTGTTGAGAAAATTCTCCCATTCCCTTTCCCTGTGCTGCGATTTTTATTGGCTAAACCTGACTACTCCCGTATTCGCGACAGATCCAGATCACTAGGCCGCGAGCAGTCCGAGAAAGGACTGATCGAATTCAGCAGGTCTCTGTCGTTCGTCTCGAGGTCTTCTAAATCCGAGTCGTTGCAGAGATCACTGGTTCCTCTGCCCTTCTTTCTGCTCCTTCTTCTTCTTTCTTTCTTGGCTGGGGCTGCTGCTGCTTTTGGCTGATACTTCGAACTCCTACTGTCACTGGATGTTGAAGGTTGTTTCTGCTGGTGCACTGAACTCGTGAGATCGTGAGATGGTTTTCCAGAGGCACTTGGCTTATGTACTGATGTTGGAACAGGCTTAATGGCTGCCTGGTTTAATTCAACGGGGCATCTAGCCAATGGGTTTCTCGTCTCCATCGTGTTTCTGATTTGTCGAGCAAATGGAGCTTCTCTAGTGGATGCCCCAGTTACTTTACTAGCCTTCTGATCACCAAAATGACCTCTAGCAGCTTTTAATCGGCCGTAATTGAATGGTGACCTTCCTCCTCTCAACTTCTTCTTGTTTATGTCGATGTAATTCCAGATCTCGAAGGAGTTCGCGGCGTGGATGATCCTGTTCGTTCTGATGTAGTGGCTGTCCGAGTTGCCCACATCAGAAGTTAGGTCTTTGCCGTGCTTGGCTAACTTCATGAGGAACTGCTTGTTCGAGTTGTTGACCTCGTTCCGGGTCATAGTTGTACACAGACGCTTTGTGAATGGTAAAAGGTTCAGGTTAGAATACTTTGCGATGTAAGAATTCTCGGTTTTGTTTTGGGGTGAAGCCGAGTCTGGCGATGGGTACCCGAAGCTCGCTTTCGAAGGTATAGGCCTACGTGTGGTGTAATCTCCAGCACCCTTGACATTACCTACTGACTTGACCAATATGGCATTGTTCAGAGGCTCAGCTTTTGATGACTTAAAATCTCTTTTGTATATTGAAAGGTCGTGGTCGTCTTTTTTGGCAACTGGAAAGCTCGAATTTTCTCTCAGGTTGCCACCTATTGCGACAGGACTTTTGTAAGTACTAGAGCTCTGTTGCCAAGAATGGTTTGCAGTGGCTACAGGAATAATGTAACTGCTAGCAGTCTGTTGCCATGGCTGGTTGCTACTGGGTGCAGAATGCATGTAAGTACTTGCAGTCTGTTGCCATGGATGGTTGTTGCTGGGTGCAGAATGCATGTAAGTACTTGTGGCCTGTTGCCATGACTGGTTGTTAAAGACTGCAGAATTGGTATATGAACTAGAACTGTGTTGTCTTGCCATATCTCCTCTGGGTACAAAATTCGTGTAAGAATTCTGTTCTTTGTTATGAGTACTCAACTGGCTGTACTTATTGCTTACAGTGCAGTCCACTTCGGGTTTGCTATAATCGATCCTTGTTTCACTTGGTGCGTGTGTTAAGGGACCTGAAAATCCATTGCGTTCATTGTAGTCAAGGGCATTTGACTGACCTAATTTACTGACATTTTGCACTGGTTCCTTTGAGCTCTCCTCCAGGTACTTACATTTAGTGACTACGTTTCTCTGAGAAGTATGTTGCTCCATAGTTTCATTTCCCATGCTTCTTTCAGTTGTAGGGCTGTTCTCAGAATTAATCATTTGCTTGATATATTCACACGAATGTGCTTGAATCTTCGCTGTGCCGTTCATATATGAACACTGACTTTTGTTTACTGGGGATGAATTTGAAGATAATGATTCTGCTCTTTCTTCACTGGATACTTTTCCATTCAGTCCTTTGTCATCCGCAGATGAATTCTGGCTTGAATTACTCTTATGTAAGTACTCACAAACTGTATCCCCTTTATTGCCTTGGTGGTGAGGGGACCCTTTGCTCCTGTGCAGGAAATGACAAGATACTTTAGGAGTAGGATCAGTTTTCTTTGGTGTTCCTTCGTTTCTGGAAGTTTCTGATGTATTTCTACTCTGATCATTGGTTCCTGGATTATCGTCACTTTCAACTCTTTGGTTTGGTTCTAATTTGTTTCTAGTTTCAGTCTTGTTGGTATCTCCTGGTGCCTTTCCAACCTCAGTACGGCTACTTGGTCCTGCTGTGCCTCCTTTTTTAAGATCAACTTGTGTTTTTGAGCCTGTAAGAGGTCTGAACTCAGTGGGAGTTCTTTTGTTGTCCCCTGCATACACATCTCTAATATCCTGGGGCACTCTTTGTTCCCTCTGACTGTTTTCTTGATCTGGGGTAGACCTATTACCGTTCCTCTCATTTGAGAGAGATTTTTTTTCCTGCGCCGTGTTGCTGTCTGCTCTATTCTTACTCACGAAAGACAACGGCGGCTTCTCTGGCTCGTTTTTCTTAGAGGCTTCGTTGAGTTTTTCCAGACCTCTTTTGGCAGCTTCCAGGAAATAGCAAGAATGCTTGCCAGAATCCAGGGCACTACAGGAGTGAATCTGGTGTTGTTGCGATGGAAAATCTTTGCCTTTTCCATCTGTATCATTTTTAGTTGCATTCTCAACCGTTCCAGTTTTGACAGTCGATGATTCTTCCTTTGCACTGGTGGATTCTGGTTTTCCGGCAGATTCTTCTATGCTTCCACGTGATAGGGTCTCTTCCTTAACAGGCAGTGTATCTTTCCCATTTATCGATTCGCCTCTTTTCACTGACGGGCTGTCTTTTGTGGCCAGCGGTACAGTTTTTTCAGCTAAAGGCCTGGCATTTCCAGCTGACGATTCGCTCATTCCAGGCTTTTCTTGACTCCCGCGTGTCTGCTCAACGGGTGTATCCAGACTCCTTGGCTTAGTTTCAGAGGGCAGATCTTTGCCAGACGATTTGTCCAGAGATTCTAAGATGCTGTGAACTTTGGCAAGGTATGGGCAGTTGTGATGAGAATGGACAGCCCCCGCAGAAGACTCTGCTCCTTCTTCGTGTTCAACAGACATGAATTTGCAGTGATGACTGTTAGCAGCTTCTTCTGTTTTTTCTGTTCTGGCCTCGCCAGAACTCTGTGGCGTCTCTTGCTTCTCCACAGAAGCCAGTTTCAGAAAATGGCAGTTGTGCTGTCCCGTCGCTTTTGATGACTCGGCACTATTTTTGGGGCCTTCGTTTTTATCTTTGTCACTGGACCCTTGAACTCTGGCTAGGTATTCGCAAATATGTCTCTGGGTGGCAGGAAGGGGTTTGTGGTCTTGCATAATCGAGGTGGTTTTGGCAACAGTCACTTGAAATGGTTTTAATGTAGTTGTACTTAGATTAGTAATTTCTGAAATGTCTGTTCACTGATTGTTTTATCATGAGAACATCACTGCTAGTATGATGTGCCTCATAAACCCATACAAAATCATTTCTTTAGTTTCCAAACATAGTCTGTTGCTACATATCCCTAAATTAAGTCGTGATAGCTACAAAAATACATACATACATAACTCGTGATAACTACAAAAATATATACTTACAAGTTCTGCAATTACATTATTTACATCAAAGAACTGAAAAAACTTATTCACCAAAGACCATTAACTGTTTACATTTATCAGTCTATATGTGCTTAAATCATGTTAATGAACTGAATAGAAAATGACTCTAATAATAGCTATTGAGTAATAGAAAGTAAAGGTTTTAGATTTCTGAAGGATTCAAGAATAACTATAATTGTTGCTACCAGTTCCCAGACAACATTGCTTGCTAACATAGAATACCTTTATATAACTAGGATGATAAAGAAGGGTTTACGTTATACAATCTAAGCTGTCTGTCTATCTGCAATGCCTAAAAATTATTACTACAAGAAACAGTTGATTTCCTTACCAATATACAGGCTTATTCACAGGCCAGATTTTCGTCTGACAAAATGACTTCAAAAAATGCCACAAAAAAAAGTTACAGGCCAAATTTTCGTCAGACAAAGTTCACTTCAAAAATACCACAAAAATCAGTTATTATAATTCTGAAACTGTTTTTTTTTAGATCAAAAGTTCGCGGAAAAACAGGAAAATGGAAATAGTTTCTAAAACTGGGAAAAAATAACTAATAATTACCACAATTGTCAAACTACACAGTTTGTAGGTAATCAAGCATATTATACCATATGGCGGAAAAACCACTGCTTATAAATCTATAATTACAATGCTCAGATATACTCATCTACAAAAATAAATGCATACAGTTCCCAAATCACTTTTATACTGTAATACACAAATGCATTAGATACAACAAAACCAATGATTGCTTACAATTCTCAAGCCCAACTGCCTGAACTATACTTAATTATATTTGAAATAAGTACAGTTTTTTCTTATGATTAACTTTCAGTTTTCAAAGCATATTCTTTACATCATCTATGATGCTTTTGATTGGCCAAGAAGCTTAAAGACACATTATCTTTTTTAAAAGTGAACCTTAATCTCTTATATATCTAAAAGGCTTTTGATATAATGAACCCGAATCTTCCCTTGGAGAAAAGTCATACGCTATAAAATGGCAAAATGACTGTCATTGTTAATTTATGACGTCTTCGTATAAACACGGGCTCTTGCCTGGGCGAAAAGCCTGCGAGAGTCTGAAGGCAGAGGAAGAATGAAAAATTAAAACTTCGGGGTTAAACGCGGCACTGTTGGCTGAAGGAAAATGAAAGGTTTGATGGTATGCTGAGAGCAATTTGCAGCATGAAAGGAAAAGTCCATCGTGGCGTGAGGAACTTTGATGGGCTGGGAGATTACGTTACATTTTTATGTTAACGGTCCTCTCTCAATTTTTGTGCGTGCCTCTTCTTTCTTACCTTTTTTTTTTCGGTCAGGTACTATGCGTTTGGTTTAACCCTTTTATTGTTTATGCCTTAATTTACTGGTTTTTCTTTTAAATTCAACAATCGTTGCTTGGTATTATGCCTTTGGTTCAACTATTTTTCTATTGTTTATATCTTAATTTAGTGCTTTTATTCTCAATTCATTAACATTCATATACTTTCTTCCGTTTCATTTACTTCCTCAGTTTATGATTCCAGTAGAATTCTGAGCAAATTCTCTTTCATATTGTATCTAACAATCTATTTTGCTAGTTCGTATACGATTCCACACAGGCGACTAAACGCGCATGCGCCCTCTGTAAACGTTTATTGTCTGCTTCGAATAAAGAACTCAATATAACCTACAGTAGTCTTTTTTGCTCCGGAATTTTAATTGTGGCCTCACTTTCATTTAGGATTACATCCCACAATTAATTCAGATCCAATCCTGCTTCCTTTCTCTTCTTGGAGGTTGAAACCTACTGATCTTTCCTTCTGCTTGGATATAATTCTCCTTTTTCAGTCCTGGAATAGAGGAGGGCGTGGCACTGCCCCCTCCCTCGTCTTAAAAATCACTAGGGGGGGGGGAAATATTCAAAGTGAAGAATTAATGTCCTATTTCAACAATAAAAGAAATAAACAATTTAGCCATTCGAGGTTAATCTGGAAAACATCAAACCATAATTTCTAAGACACGACTAATCTATAGCTCAGGTAACTTTCACGTTACAGAGAGAGCAATGGAAAGTAAAAAAAAAAAGTTTAAGACATTAGAAAGTGGTCATATTCAAGTAGATGAAAAATGATCTCTCTCTCTCTCTCTTGTCCTGTTCACTGACAGAAGCATCAATCCAAAACTGGTTTGTCTGCTGAAGACTTGGTTCGCCTTCCCTTCATTGCAAGGTCCTCTTCGGTCTAAATAAAGTAGAATTCCTTCTCCTTGTTTATCGAGGTTGAAACCACAATTGGATTGCCTTAGCCGGTAAACGAGGTTTAGCTTCGTCTTGTTTACTTTCAATGCAGTTCCTGGAAAGAAGAGAGATAAAAAGGTGAAAAAGAGAATGATGTAGGTTTTCTGTGCACTAGGCAAACTAGTCAAGATTCCACAACTGCACTAGGCAAACCATTCTACACATTAATTACAAGCAAGATAAAACACCTAGCAAACTGGATTGTATTAAACCTGATACTAGTAAATATTGAGAAATTTGCAGAACAGCAGGACCAATAAGTGTGCCATGCTTTCGAACTTCTCCAGCAAAGTTCCAGAGGTGCTTTATTCCTCACACCTTTGGATTGTGGAACAGCCTCCCTTCATTGAGGATGTCGTGCAGTTGGAACTTCTTCTTCAGAAGTTCAAGCGAAGATGCAACGCTACCCTAATACATTTCAAATTGTATTTCAATATTTTACTTACATTCTTATTTATTGATTTATTTTGTTAATTTATCTGTTGTTCTAATGATTGATCTATTCTTTCTGTGTTTCCCATTACCCTTCTGTTATTTCTTTTACCTTCTGTTACTTCTTTTACCTTCTGTTACTTCTTTCGAATGAACACCGTAAGGTTCTTTGGAAACTTGAATTTCAAGTCAGTGGCCCCTTTGGTGGTGGGCTTGTTCCATATGAATAGGGTTCTTCGTCTTCTGAATAATAATAATAATAATAATAATAATAATAATAATAATAATAATAATAATAATAATAATAATAATAATAATATATTCTTTGGAAGCTTGAATTTCAAGTCAGTGGCCCCTTTGGTGGGCTTGTTCCATTTGAATAGGGTTCGTCTTACGAATAATAATAATAATAATAATAATAATAATAATAATAATAATAATAATAATAATAATAATAATAATAATAATAATAATATATTCTTTGAAGCTTGGATTTCCAGTCAGTGGCCCCTTTAGCGAGCTTGTTCCATATGAATAGGGTTCTTCATCTTCTGAATAATAATAATAATAATAATAATAATAATAATAATAATAATAATAATAATAATAATAAATATATTCTTTGGAAGCTTGAATTTCAAGTCAATGGCCCCTACGGTGGATTTGTTCCATACGAATAGGGTTCTTCATCTTCCGAATAATAATAATACTAAAAATAAATGTATATGAACAGGAGCTGACGAGAGAAGGGGGAACCATCACCCCCCCCCCAACCAAACATTATATCTTGAAGTTTCGTCTCCAGTAGAGGCGATATATTTTCCTCTTGACATTAATCACTCGGCCTCCATTCACAATTCTGAACGATCAAGAATATTGCGTCCTAATTGCCAAGTGTGAAGGTACAAGTAGTATGATTAATGGGCGCGGATACCCAACGGGTATCCATTTATAATGGTTAATGGGAAAACGACTAATTAAGGAAGTTCTAATGGTGCTTCACAAGAGAATGATGTTATTATTATTATCTACAGGTATTAGTTTTTTTAGTTTTCTGAAAAGGAAACTATTGTGCCGGCTTTGTCTGTCCGTCCGCACTTTTTCTGTCCGGCCGCAAATCTTAAGAACTACTGAGGCTAGAGGGCTGCAACTTGGGATGTTGATCATCCATCCCCCAATCATCAAACATACCAAATTGCAGCCCTCTAGCCTCCTCAGTAGTTTTTATTTTATTTAAGGTTAAAGGTAGCCTTGATCGTGCTTCTGGCAACGATATAGTATGGGCCACAGATCGTACACCATTATACCGAAACCACCGAAAGATAGATCTATTTTCGGTGGCCTTGATTATACGCTGTAGCGGCTGTGCAGAAAACTCGATTGAGCCGAAGAAACTTAGGTGCATTTCTTTACCTGTTTTCTCAGCTTGTTGCCGGAAATCTTATCTAAGCTATTTTTAGTAATTGGAGGATTACGCCTACCTGCTCTTAATCGGAAATGCTGTATGTATATATATATATATATATATATATATATATATATATATATATATATATATATATATATATATATTTTCTATTAAGAGAGAGAGAGAGAGAGAGAGAGAGAGAGAGAGAGAGAGAGAGAGAGAGAGGACTGCAAGAAAATGATGACAGAAGGAATCCAAGAAGCCAAAAAAATAAATAAATAATAAATAATAAGAAAAATAAAACGAAATCCGAACGTGTCCCAATTCCTAACCAGGGGATCTACCTTTGCATGTCTTGAGATGAAGAAAACATGGCGATTTCGATAACGTCATTTGATCCCGGAAACACGAAGGGCTGTGATGATTACCGGATGATCATATATATATATATATATATATATATATATATATATATATATATATATATATATATATATATATATATCGATACCACATATCTACCCCAAAGCCAAATCAAAATATCCTTCAAAAGAAGGAATATCATGCTTACTACATACAAAAAACATGGGAATAAAAGCACGTTAAAAGAAAAATAAATAATAATATATATATATATATATATATATATATATATATATATATATATATATATATATATATATATATATATATATATATATGTGTGTAAAATTTCTGACTCACATCAGGATCGAACCCAGGTCTTTCAATATGAAAGCAAGGGCGTTGCCCTAAAAAAATGGCAGGCCATACAAGTCATCAACCATAATATATAAATAATGGAACCCGAGGGCAACTTCATTTAAGACTTGTGTGGCCTATTGAACGGATAATTTCTAAAATCAAATATATTGCCTCTCAATTGAAAAAGACCTGGTTCATCCTGATTAATATCAGATATTATTTATAAATTCCACACGTGATTGAATAGAACTGGCGTATCCCATTTTAGTTTTCTGAAAGTTGATTGTTTCTATACATATGTGTGTGTGTATGTATATAAAAACATATGTATATATAAATATATACATATGTGTATATATATATATATATGTGTTGGCATATATATATATATATATATATATATATATATATTATATATATATCGATTATATATATATATATCACGTATATATATATATATATATATATATATATATATATATATATATATATATATAAGAAATAGTAGCTAGTTTATTATACAGATAATTCACCAGTACCGTAGATAAGGAAATGTAATGAAAATATAATTAATATTTTCTTCTACTTCATGATATTCAATATGCTGCCTCCGCCCCCAAAAAAAAAAAAAAAACTGAATGAGAACACTTAACGCATTTATTGAACGAATAATAATTCTGAAAATCAAATCAAAATATAAAGTAGAACACAGTGGAAAAATTTCTTTGGAAAAAAAGGACCTGTTGCCACTCGGCAAATGTTTGTCATCAGATCCATCAATATTCGAAATATTAATTGCCATAAATTCTGGGGACAAATCTTCCCTGTTTTGACAAACTGGCGTATCCCATTTTTAGTTTTCTGTGAAAGAAATTGTATTATTGTGACATGCTTTTTCTGTCCCCACTTTTTCTGTCCGCACTTTTTCTGTCCGCCTTCAGATCTTAAAACAAAATATTATTTTTCGAGGCTTTTTCTGGCTGCAAATTGGTATGTTGATCATCCACACTCCTATCATCAAGCATACCAAATTGCAGCCCTCTAGCCCCGGTTTTTTTTCACTGAATGACAAAATATTGATCTGATTTCAGGTTAAAATATTAACTGAATAAAAATCGATTTAGCTTTTTCTGACTGGCAACGATATGGGATATGCCACCACCGGGCCATGGTTAACTTGATTATACGCAGTAGCGGCTGTACAGAAAACACGATTGCTTTTTTGTGTAAAATCGATCCGTCACTGCAACAATAAACTCATCACGAATTCCTCTAAAAAAAACACGAATTCGTGTCCCGTCGAGTTCAAATAATTACTGATTTAGTAATTACTATTTTTACTGAACGCCAAAATATCACGTCACTGATTTAGTCCCCCTCTTTTTCTGGATCCTCGCCCTGAACCCCAACAACCCCCTTCACCAATATTCAACTGAATGAAATGTAATTTGTCCCAAACCCTCGACTTTGCCGGATGACCGGATGAGAGTTACCGGATTACAAAATTTTCTTGTTACCGGATTACGGAATGTTCGTTCTACTGAATCACAAAGTATTCTTTTTACCAAATGACAAAATTGTCTTTTTACTGAATGACAAATATTCTTTTTACTGATTTAGAAATTGTCTTTTTACTGAATGACAAAATATTATTTTTACTGAATGACAAAATTGTCGTTTTACTAAATGACAAAATTGTCTTTTTACTGAGTGACAGAATTGTCTTTTAACTGAATGACAAAATTCTCTTTTCACTGCTTGACAAAATATTCTTTTTACTGAATGACTAAGAATTCTTTTTACTGAATTACAAAATATTATCTTTGCTGAATGACAAAATTGTCTTCTTACTGAATGACAACATTGTCTTTTACTGAATGACAAAATTGTCTTTTTACTGAATGACAAAATTGTCCTTTTACTGAATGACAAACTTGTCCTTTTATTGAAGGTCAAAAGATTCTTTTTACTGAATAACAAAATTGTTTTTTTTACTTAATTGACAAAATATTCATTTTACTGAATGACAAAATTGTCTTTTTACTTAATGACAAAATATTCATTTTACTGAATAACAAAATTGTCTTTTTACTGATTTAGAAATTTTATTTTTTCCGGATTACAAAATTTTCTCGTTACCGGATTACAGAATCTTTTTCTTGACGGACAAGTTTGGATTAGAGAAAAAGGTTTCAATTTCTTTGTATTACAAGATATTTCTTTCAGGTTGTACAATGTACAGGGCTGTGCCATGTACAAGGACATACGTATTTTTTTTCAACAAGGTGTTTTTATTATTATTATTATTATTATTATTATTATTATTATTATTATTATTATTATTATTATTATTATTATTATTATTATTATTATGTCAGTACATTCGTTGAGAAGAAACCTGACGGTCCATTGATTATGAACCAACATTCCACAAAATGAAAATCCCACAAACAATAAAATGATAAAAGAGCAGAGAGAAAGAATAACAAAATAAAAGACAAACGAGCAAGAAATAAATGCAAGAGAGACGAAGGACCTCGTCCAAAACTAACAAAATACAATTCGGACAAAAAAGACGAAACTAAAACTTTACGCTGCTAATTTCCAATTCAGCATCTCGCACTTAGGACAGAAGCTTTTTTTTTATCCGAGTCTCGTTATTTTTCTTTCTTTCTACTTTAACGAAGAGAAAAAGGGGAGTCTGAGTATTTGATCAATTGCATCGAGAAACAACTATAAAATGCGCCGAAGTTTCTTCGCCGCAATCGAGTTTCTGTACAGCGTATGACCAAGGCCACCGAAAGTAGATCAATCTTTCGGCGGTCTCTGTATGATGCGCCCATGAAACTCTGACCACGGCTCGGTGGTGGCCTGTCCTATATCGTTGCCCGAAGCACGATTATAACTGACTTTAACCTTGAATAAAATCAAAACTACTGAGGCTAGAGGGCTGCAATTTGGTATGTTTGATGTCTGAAGGGTGGATGAATGATCAACATACCAATTTGCAGCCCTCTATCTTCGGTAGTTTTCAAGATCTGAGGGCGGACAGAAAAAGTGCGGACAGAAAAAGTGCGGACAGAAAAAGCGCGGACAGAAAAAAGTGTGGACGGACAGACAAAGCCGGCACAATAGTTTTCTTTACCAGAAAGTTAAAACAACTGAGGAAATTCTCGTTTTGTATGGAGGTTGGAATTTGAAAGTTACTGTCCAAATTTTGGACGGAGAGAAAGTAAAGAATTAACATAGGAAAAAATGTAAAATAAATGATAGAGTATTTAATGAGAGTATTAAATGAGATAAAAATCAAGAAAAGTGGGTAAGGGTAAAACGGTGAGCAATAAATCGAGGAATAAGGTAATATAAAATAACAGATAGAAAGCTATGAAAGGAAAAGTTGAACACTAATTCCTCCTTTGAATTTAGCGAGAGAGAGAGAGAGAGAGAGAGAGAGAGAGAGAGAGAGAGAGAGAGAGAGAGAGAGAGAGAGAGAGCCAATATTTTTATGGTTTCGTGTTATTAACTTTAAATTAATAGTAGTATTGTGGCAGCAGATGATGTGATATAATCCATCATAAAAGTAAGAAGTCTGTGGTCTAGAAACATTGGTGAATTCAAGTTATGTACATCTGATTATGACATGTCTGTCATAATATATATATATATATATATATATATATATATATATATATATATATATATATATATATATATATATATATATATATATATATATGCACACACATATATTACTACACGAAAATCTATCAACAACTCACAATGCAAAAATCAATCAACAACAAAAGCCACACGATTCGCACCACCCCAGATCACAACACCAAAGAAAATACATAAATCACGCCATTCTGATGTCAAATTAAGGTTAAGGAACTAATGACTCATACTGGCATGTCACACTACAACTTTTGCAATCCCACGGGACATGAAATCGCGAATTACGACTAAATTCTCCTAAGAGGGAAGAAGTGAGTCTGACTGATTGCAATGATTTCTCGAAATCACGGATTGATAATTTTTACCATAGCTGTTGGGACGAAAGTACCTTAGCTTGTGGGGATTCGTGAGAAATTCGTTATATTTGGAAAATATTTTAATTAAGAATTCGTGTAGGGCTTCGTTATATTTAGGGATGATTAAGAAATCTTGACAGATTTGCACAGGAGACCATTTCGATGCAGGAATTCAAAACCTAATCTTAAACTAAGAAGGCCCAGACAAGCCTGCCTAAATCACTCTCATTTGTCATGTCGACAAAGCCACCTTCCACAGTGATTTTGGAAACTCTCTTTTAATTTCACTGAGGTCAGGTCATTTATTTCCCCAGGAAAGAGAGCCGAACCCAAGAGGAGACTGGCCACCGCTGTATTCATTCAGAAATTGTTAGTGTTTTTCCGAAGGTTGATGACACGCCGGACCAATCAAGCAAAGTTGAATTTCGGTCCTCAAATTCCCTCAGTGTCTGTTGGACTCTGAAGCATTCGAGTCATCTCTTCATTCTCCTATATTTACTTATTTATTAATTTGTTAATTGATCTGTTTTTATGATAACTGATATCTCCTTTTTCTGTATTTCCCATTACATTCTGTTACTTCCTTAGAGTGAACACCGTAAGATTCTTTGGAAGCTTCTTGAATTTCAAGTCAGTGGCCCCTTTGGTGGGCTTGTTCCATACGAATAGGGTTCATCTTCATAATAATAATAATAATAATAATAATAATAATAATAATAATAATAATAATAATAATAATAATAATAATAATAATCTCTGGAAGCTTGAATTTCAAGTCAGTGGCCCCCATAGTGGGCTTGTTCCATACGAACAGGGTTCATCTTCTGAATAATAATAATAATAATAATAATAATAATAATAATAATAATAATAATAATAATAATAATAATAATAATAATTAAACTTGAAATTGATTAGGGAACACGCAAGAAGACAGAGAGTTCAACTTGTGAATCCTTCTGTGTCCTGTGCAATAGGGCCATCTCTCCAAACGATTTGCAAAACGAACTGAGATTGATTTGACCGACTGATTTGATCTGAACTGATTGGATAAACAAGCAATCAGGTCGATACTTATCAGGATTAGAAACTGGAGGGTTTAGAAATTGAAGAGATTTTAGTTTTGTGCAAAAGAAAACTGTTGTGCCGGCTTTGTCTGTCCGTCCGCACTTTATGCTGTCTGCACTTTTTTCTGTCCGCACTTTTTCTGTCCGACTTTTTCTGTCCGCACTTTATTCTGTCTGCACTTTTTCTGTCGGCATTTTTTTCTGTCCGAAAACTGTTGTGCTTTTTCTGTCCGCACTTTTCCTGTCTGCACTTTTTCCGTCTGCACTTTTTCTGTCCGCACTTTATTCTGTCTGCACTTTTTCTGTCCGCACTTTTCTGTCCGCACTTTTTCTGTCCGCACTTTTTCTGTCCGCACTTTTTCTGTCCGCACTTTTTCTGTCCGCACTTTTTCTGTCCGCACTTTATTCTGTCTGCACTTTTTCTGTCCGCACTTTTTCTGTCCGCACTTTTTCTGTCCGCACTTTTTCTGTCCGCACTTTTTCTGTCCGCACTTTTTCTGTCCGCACTTTTTCTGTCCGCACTTTATTCTGTCTGCACTTTTTCTGTCTGCACTTTATTCTGTCTGCACTTTTTCTGTCCGCACTTTTTTCTGTCTGCACTTTTTCTGTCCGCACTTTTTTTCTGTCCGCACTTTTTCTGTCCGCACTTTTTCTGTCCGCACTTTTTCTGTCTGCACTTTTTCTGTCCGCACTTTTTCTGTCCGCACTTTTTTCTGTCCGCACTTTTTCTGTCCGCACTTTTTCTTTCAGCCCTCACATCTTAAAAACTACCGAGGCTAGAGGGCTGCAAATAGGAATGTTGACCACCCACCCTCCAATCATCAAACATTCCAAATTGCAGCCCTCTAGCCTCAGTAGTTTTTATTTTATCTAAGGTTAAAGTTAGTCATATTCGTGCTTCTGGCAACGATATAGGCTAGGCCACCACCGAGCCGTGGTTAAAGTTTCATGGGCCGCGGCTCATACAGCATTATACCCAGACCATCGAAAGATAGATCTGTTTTCGTTGTCCTTTATTATACGCTGTAGAGGCTGTACAGAAAACTCGATCGCGCCGAAGAAACTTGAGTGATAATATTTCATCCATCAAAAAACAACAAGATGATTTGAATAATCATAAAAAAATATTAAGAATGCATAATCATCATGATTAGAAACTCGAAGACTCAGATAAAATACACAAAAAAATTCGCTTGGAAATCTACATATTTTGAAAGCATCGATAATATTATGAATCTTGGACGAATCAGTTACTATAAAGATTGTTGCAGTGGGATTTTCATTGTAATTTTACTATGCCTCCTTTGTAAAGGAGACAGAAAAAATTGTATTAAATTAATATCATTATATAATTTATATATATTTATATATATACATATATGTATTATATATATATATATATATATATATATATATATATATATATATATATATATATATATATATATATATATATATATATATATACACACACACACACACACACACACGTTTTAAAGCTTTCACTGTCAAGAAGGCATGGCGTGATTGCAACATGAAAATTATCCAATGATTTGAACGGAACACCCAAATCCAAATCCTGATGTAGTGATATATATATTTTTTATAACATTTTCCCCAAAATATTATTACATTCAATACCAACTGAGGCACGTTCCACGAATTTAGCGACACGTGCAATACAGGCCTCTTTGAAAATGGTGGTCTGAATATAGGTGAATATATCTGATGACAGGCCTCTTTGAAAATGGTGGTCTGAATATAGGTGAATATATCTGATAAGATTAAGGGCCAAAGACATTGCAGAAATGCACTGTAGGAATTACTTGAGGTTCTTTAAGGCGTTCCTTTTACTGTACCTCCTTTCATATTCTCTTTCGTCCATCTTACTTTCCTCAACCCTCTCCTGACAAGTGATTCATAGTGCAATTGCGAAAGGTTTTCGCTCCTGTTACACCTTTCAAACCTTTTACTGTCAATTTCCGTTTCAGCGCTGAATGACCTCCTAGGCCCCAGCGCTTGGCTACAAATACCATTACTATTAGTACTGTAACATATCCACAGATACAGAATATTTAGCCAGTGATAAAATACTTGTTTGATGATTACAGTGATAACACACAGACTATTGATGAAGAATAACTTAAAATGATCAAAACGACTTAAATAGAATTTCAGCAAAAATTACAAGTAAAAAAGGAACCAAAGTTTTCTGTACAGGGTCTCGGTATAATGCTGTGTGAGCCGCGCCCCATGAAACTTTAACGACGGCCCGGTGGTGGCGTGGCCTATATCGTTGCCAGGAGCACGATTATGGCTAACTTCAACCTTAAATAAAATAAAAAACTACTGAGGCTAGAGAGCTGAAATTTTGTATGTTTTATGATTGGAGGGTGGATGATCGACAGACCAATTTGCAGCCCTCTAGCCCAAGTAGTTTTGAAGATTTGAGGGCGGACAGAAAAAGTGCGGACAGAATAGAGTGCGGACGGACAGACAAAGCTTGCACAATAGTTTTCTTTTACAGAAAACTAAAAACTAAACTCTAGTGCATATTAATAACATAAGAAATACCATTAACAGCCAAATGATGCATAATTATGTAAGTGTATAAAAATCCTTCCAAAATACTATCGCAGTAACTAACTTAAATTGTGACAAGAATTTTTTAAAGTTTTGCATTTGTAGAATGATTATGAAAATATATAAAAAAAAACAATTAAGCTCAGAAATAATAATAATAATAATAAGAGTAATAATAATAATAATAATAATAATAATAATAATAATAATAATAATAATAATAATAATAATAATAATAATAATAAAATAAAATGATACCAACACCACGACAGTAATGTTAATAATAATAATAATAATAATAATAATAATAATAATAATAATAATAATAATAATAATAATAATAATAAAAATAATAATAAAAAAAGTTATTATTATTGCTATTATTATTATTAATAAAATATAATAAATTCTAAAATACCTGAACCGTGAAGAACTCGCAGCAACCGACGTGAAGGTCAGAAGAGAACGAGAGACGAAAGGAGGGGAGAGAGAGAGAGACAGAGACAGAGAGAAAGAGAGAGACAGAGAGACAGAGAAACAGAGAGAGACAGAGAGAGGGACCTCACAGACCAGCACCACCCCAAACAGCTGACTGACTCGAAACGTGACCTTCACCTGTGCTGTTTCTGAGGGAGAGAGAGAGAGAGAGAGAGAGAGAGAGAGAGAGAGAGAGAGAGAGAGAGAGAGAGAGAGAGAGTTATAGCAGTGGGGGAGATTGAGGAAGGGAGTAGGTGGTGAGGAGGGATTGGGGAAGGAGTAAATGGAGGAGGTAGGGTAGGTAGGATGGAGAGATTAGTAGGAGGAGGTGGGAGGAAGGAGGGAATAACTGGGAGAGAAAGAGGAAGAGGGGAAGGAGGGGGAATAGATTGGAGAATGAGGTGGGGAGGAAGAAGGAGATAGAGGATAAAGAAGAGGAGTAGGGGAAGGGAGAAATAGGGAGGAGAAGAAGGAAAAAGGAGAATATTGGATAAAGAATGGCCGAAAGTCGAGTCTGGGCGAAATAGAATATTCCAGGTAAATGAAAATTATGGAAAACGGGAATGGGAATAAAGTGGGGGGAAAGAAAGAGGGGAAAATGTGAATGGAGGGAAATAAGTAATTCGTGGAGAATGGAAGAGGGGAAAAAAGAGGTAATTGAGGAAAGAAAAATAGAGTTAATTCTTTAACAGTCATAAATGATTTTGTCTTTATTGCCAGGGAAGAATGGAATTGCAAGAGTTAAAGAGATTTTTAGTAGTTTTCTGTGAAAGGAAACTATTGTGACGGCTTTGTCTGTCCGTCCGCACTTTCTTCTGTCCGCGCTTTTTCTGTCCGCACTTTTTCTGTCAGCACTTTTTCTTTCCGCACTTTTTTCTGTCCGTACTTTTTCTGTCCACACTTTTTCCCTCCGCACTTTTTTGTCCGGGCTTTTTTCTGTCCGCACTTTTTCCAGTCCGCACTTTTTCTGTCCGCACTTTTTACAGTCCGCACATTTTTCTGTACGCACTTTTTTTGTCCACCCTTTTTCTGTCCGCAATTTTTCCCGTCCGCACTTTTTTCTGTCTGCAGTTTATTCTGCCCGCACTTTTTTTGTCCACACTTTTTCTGTCTGGACTTTTTCTGTCCGCACTTTTTCTGTCCGCACTTATTCTGTCCGCCCTCAGATCATAAAAACCACTGAGGCTAGAGGGCTGCAAATTAGTATGTTGATCATCCACCCTCCAATCATCAAACATACCAAATGGCAGCCTTCTAACCACAGTAGTTTTTTTTTTTTTTATCTTATTTAAGGTTAAAGTTAGCCACATTCGTGCTTCTGGCAACGATATAGGATAAGCCACCACCGTGCCGTGGTTAAAGTTTCATGGGCCGCGGCTCATCCAGCATTATACCGAGACCACCGAAAGATATATCTATTTTCGGTGGCCTTGATAACTATACGCTGTAGCGGCTGTACAGAAAACTCGATTGCGCCGAAGAAACTTGAGTTTTAATATTTTCTATCCGTCAAAAACAAACAAGATTTTATAGTTATTGGAAAAAGGAGAAGTGAAGAAAATTTGCATATATAAGATTAGCAGTGAATAGATAAAATCAGCAAATAAATAAAAATCTAAAAATAAATTTTAAGAAGCAAAATATATATATATATATATATATATATATATATATATATATATATATATATATATATATATATATATATAATAATCTGTAATCTTTTTAGAAATATGAAAAAAACAATACGAAATTCAGAAAGAATATAAAAGGGTGTAATTATTGATAATAATAATTGATAAATAATCTTTATATATATATCAGAAAAATTAAGCAAAAATAAAGATAAAATCAAAGAAAAGTTTTTGTTTTCAAATGCATCAATAGAAAACTAGATTTTAAGAGTGTTCTAAAAATTAGAGAAAATAACAGAGGTTCTATGATCGTAAGAATTACAAAATAAAATATGGAAAACAGTAATTTGAATAGATGAATTAGAAAGTGAAAAAGTTGAATTAATTAAGGTTATTATTATTATTATTATTATTATTATTATTATTATTATTATTATTATTATTATTATTATTATTATTATTATTAGTAGTAGCAGTAGTAAGCGTATAATTAAGGCCACCCAAAATAGATCTATCCTTCGGTGGTCTCCGTATAATGCTGTATGAACCGCGGCCCATGAAACTTTAACCACGGCACGGTGGTGGCCTGTCCTATGTCGATGCCAGATGCATGATCATGGCTAACTTTAACCTTAAATAAAATAAAAACTACTCAGGCTAGAGGGCTGCAATTTGGTATGTTTGATGACTGGAGGGTGGATGATCAACATACCAATTTGCAGCCCTCTAGCCTCAGTGGTTTTTAAGATCTGAGGGCGGACAGAAAAAGTGCGGACAGAAAAGAGTGCGGACATAAAAAAAACTGCCGACAGAAAAGAGTGCAGAGAAAAAAGTGCGGACAGGAAAAAAGTGCGGACAGAAAAGAGTGCGGACAGAAAAGAGTCCGGACAGAAAAAGTGCGGACAGAAAAAGTGCGGACAGAAAAAAAGTGCAGACAGAAAAAACTGCTGAGAGAAAAATTGCTGACGGACAGACAAAGCCGGCACAATAGTCTTCTTATACAGAAAACTAAAAACAAATATAAAAACATACATAAGAATGAATAAATTGGGAATACAATTACTGTATAAAATAAAAAAAAATAAAGAAACATTCTAGAAATGGATCAAAAGAAAAAGAATGAAAATGAGAAGAAATTATGATGATCTTTTCTGGAAAAAATTAT
>NC_089747.1:38963320-38978320 GCF_040412425.1 Macrobrachium rosenbergii | reverse complement strand
ACTTTCGATCACCAAGAAGGAACACGTAAAGAAAAACATTGTTAAAAAAAAGAAAGAAAAAAAAAAACTAAACCCACTGAAAATATAATGGAAGTACCGGCTTTCACGCTAATGAGGTCGGGTTTTGTCAAAAAAAATTTTTTTTTTCGAGCAATGCTCGTTAGGAACAGCGATTTATCATATAATTGCAAAATTTGTCTTCTCAAAAAAAAAAAAAAATAATAATAATAATAATAATAGGACAGTGACAGCCAAGAGGACGCCAATCCACCCCTCTCTCTCTCTCTCTCTCTCTCTCTCTCTCTCTCTCTGCAGTATTCAAGCTATACACACACTTACATACATACATACATACATACATACATACATACATATATAAAGTATATATATATATATATATATATATATATATATATATATATATATATATATATATATATATATATATATATATATATATATATATATATATTTATTTATATAAGCATATGTACATATACATACACACATACATACGCCAAAATCCCTTGCCCTCCTTTCTAGAAGAACCAGCAAGCAAGCAAGCAAGCAGGGAAGCAAGCAGGCAAGGAAGCAAGCAAGCAGGCAAGCAAACAGGAAAGAAGGCAAGCAAGCAGGCATGCAAACAAGCAAGCAAGCAGGCAAACAAGCAGGCAAGGAAGTAAGCAAGCAAGCAGGCAAGCAAGCAGGCAAGAAGGCAAGCAAGCAGGCAAGCAAGCAGGCAAGAAGGCAAGCAAGCAGGCAAGAAGGCAAGCAAGCAGGCAAGCAAGCAGGCAAGAAGGCAAGCAAGCAGGCAAGCAAGCAGACAAGCAAGCAAGCAAGCAAGCAAGCAAGCAAACAAGCAGGCAAGCAAGCAGGCAAGAAAGAAGAAGCAAGCAAGCAAGCAGGCAAGCAAGCAACAGACAAGCAAGCAAGCAAGCAAGCAAGCAAGCAAGCAAGCAAGCAAGCAAGCAAGCAAACAAGCAAGCACAGCCAACCAGGAAACGGCTGTTGAGTGAAATCTTAAACATTCCGTGACCCTCGTAATTCAGTTTGAGAGTCGAGCTACAAACTCGATGTTTTTCCAATAATACGTGATCTTGGATCCGGCAAGAGAGAGAGAGAGAGAGAGAGAGAGAGAGAGAGAGAGAGAGAGAGAGAGAGAGAGAGAGAGAGAGAGAGAGATTAATGGTTGCGGAGACTGGAGGAATATTACATGAATTGTATAAAAGATTAAAGCACAGATTGATATATAGTGATAGATATGTAGCTTGCACGGTGGAGAGAGAGAGAGAGAGAGAGAGAGAGAGAGAGAGAGAGAGAGAGAGAGAGAGAGAGAGAGAGAGAGAGATTAGTGGTTGAGGAGATTAGAGGAATATTACATAAATTGTATAAAAGATTAAAGGACAGATTGATATTCAGTGATAGATAGGAAGATAGCACGGTGGAGAGAGAGAGAGAGAGAGAGAGAGAGAGAGAGAGAGAGAGAGAGAGAGAGAGGAGCAGATGTGGATCTTTGTTGATTATTTATGTGATAAAATTCACGTCTTATTCTCTCTCTCTCTCTCTCTCTCTCTCTCTCTCTCTCTCTCTTCTAAACCCCACCCCTCTTTCTCTCTCTCATCAAAACTAATTAAGTTCGCACCCCAAAATGCAAATTAGTGCTGACTACGAGACAATACCATTTTTTTTTTTCGAAGGACAACAAAAACTACGGATTATATTTAACAAAAGAACGACCTCGAAAGATAAACAAAAGCCTGTCTCTGTATAAAAAAAATATGACGACTAATGATATGAATATTTCATAAATGCTCGTCTACCTGAATTATTACTCGAATAACTTCTTATTTGATAGGCGTTTTATATTCGCTAATTCATGATTTAAAATCGGGAGTGTGGATACATTGCAATGTATATGAAAAAATTATTTGTAATTTTTTGCAGCAAGTAGAAGTTGCAGTGCAGTCAATTGCGTCAAGATTATCTCGCTTTGCAATTCTCTTTCTTTATTATATCTTTGGCTCACCTGAATGTCGGTGGAACTTTATATATATGACAGAGGATTATCTAATCTCTATCATTTCACCGAATTCGAAGTTGGTTTATCAAAGTCATATATATTTATGAGAGAATATTATCTAATCTCTTCTTTCTTTTCATTCTGAAATGATTTATTCTTGTCTTCATGTTATCAGTCATTCTCAAATTACACTGTTTGGGGGCTACTTTTCATATTCCCTCCGTTGGTAAGCTACGGGATTTTATTCCTGCTTCTGTTTTCCCTTCCGCCTATAAACCAAGAATACCAAGGTCGGTTCCGGCTATGGCTCACCTAAATAGGAAATTGGTGCCTGGTCGTTAGTTGATATTGGTTGGAAGCATTCTGGGTAGCGATTAGCATGCGGGTAGCATTCACATTAGGCTGGATTTATATATATATATATATATATAAGTTTATATATATATATATATATATATATATATATATATATATATATATATATATATATATATATAAGACTGTGAAATATTTTCTTTTAAAGCAGAATTCCATCAAATATAAGGGAGCCCCATAGAAATGCCAAAATGTGGAAAATAAAGGCTGCATTTCAGAGACCAAACTATCTCTCTCCTCAGGCAAACTATTCGCCTGAGGAGAGAGACACTTTGGTCTCTGAAATACAGCCTTTATTTTACACATTTTAGCGGTTCTCTGGGCTCCTTATATTTTATATATATATATATATATATATATATATATATATATATATATATATATATATATATATAAAGAGATAATAATAATAATAATAATAATAATAATAATAATAATAATAATAATAATAATAATAATAATAATAAATAACCCAATTTGAAAATCGATCTCTTTAACTCCACGACGCAACCTAAACAGTCATTCATTCAGAGATAATGAAATTCACCGGCGATTCGGATCTCTCTCGCCATTCCATGAATTACATCAGTCGTCCTATCAGTAATGGAGGCAGCGGAGGCGTCCTCGCTAATATTCACCGTAATTTATGGGTTATTAATCCCGTTATGCGATCGGTCATATTGGGTCTCCCTGGTCAATAATGCATTCCGGTCGAAATTAGTTTTGACTCCGTTTGGTTTTGTGTGAGTAGTGGTTTGTGTGTGTGTGCGTGCGTGCGCGTGTGTGTGTTTTGTGTGTGTTTGTGCGTGTTTGTATGTATGTATGTTTATAAATGTATTAATATATATATATATATATATATATATATATATATATATATATATATATATATATATATATATATATATATTCTCTCTCTTTATATATAAATATATACATATATATGTATATATATATATACATATACATATATACACACACACACACACACACACACACACACACACAAAACATTCCTCACACAAATCCAAATGAATTCAAAACTAATTTCAACTGGGATACATTACTGACCACCAAGATCAATATGGCCGATCGCATAACGGGATTAATAACCCATAAATTACAAGTGAATATTAGCGGGTAGGCCTCTGCTGCCTCCATTACTGATAGGGCGACTGATCTAATTCATGGAATGGAGAGAGAGAGATCCCAATCGCTGGTGAATTTCGTTATCTCTAAATGAATGACTGTTTTGGTTAAGTCGTGGAGTTGATGAGATCGATTTTCTAATTGGGTTATTTATTATTATTATTATTATTATTATTATTATTATTATTATTATTATTATTATTATTATTATTATTATTACCTTTATTGTTATTGTTATTTATATATTACTGTTATTTTTATTTTCATTATTATTATTATTATTATTATTATTATTATTATTATTCAGAATGGTGTAATTGCAAATATATGTTAAAACTATATGTACTTTTAGGATATATTTACACCTACACTATTGTGAATTTGTTCACGAATATTAATAATAATAATAATAATAATAATAATAATAATAATAATAATAATAATAATAATTATTATTATTATTATTATTATTATTATTATTATTATTATTATTTAGAATCTTAAAACTCTGTAACATATTTCAAATCCATTATTAAGTGAGTCTGAAGTTCATTATCACAAATAAACAGGATATAAAATTGTTATTTGGCAAGTCATCAAAATATAAACATATAATTATAGGTGCTGAAGTAGGTGCAATATTATTATTATTATTATTATTATTATTATTATTATTATTATTATTATTATTATTAAAGAATACGAATTCTTAACCCTATTATTATTATTATTTTATTATTAAAGAATACTTTTCAACCCTCATGAATTCTTAACCCTATAAGTCTGTCGTCAGACAGACAGAGTGAATCCGTCTTTGGAACTTGTAGGAAAGTTGAACATAAGTCAATTATCTTTTCAACCCTTGCGAGAATTCTTCCCAAGAAGCCAAAGTGCTTACTCTGCATCCTGCCCCAGGGGAGAGAGAGAGAGAGAGAGAGAGAGAGAGAGAGAGAGAGAGAGAGAGAGAGAGAGAGAGAGAGAAATATAAATTGACAAACATCTCGTGATTGTATGGTTTGAATATGAGAAATCTGAATTCATGCGAATGAAATATGATCCTTCACAATATCCTTATGTTCCCAAGAAGAGAGAGAGAGAGAGAGAGAGAGAGAGAGAGAGAGAGAGAGAGAGAGAGAGAGAGAGAGAGAGGAATATAAACTGACAAACATCTCATGATTTATTTTCAGCGCTTGGGCAATAAACCAAACTAGAATGTATGGTTGGAAAATGAGAAATATGAATTCATGCGAATGAAAAATGAAGATTTACAATAGATCACGAGACAGATAAAGGAAGTGCTTTAAAAGCAGGAAGGAAGAGAGAGAGAGAGAGAGAGAGAGAGAGAGAGAGAGAGAGAGAGAGAGAGAGAGAGAGAGAGAGAGAGAGAGAGAGAGAGAGAGAGAGAGAGAGAGAGAGAGAGATGTGTGTGTGTGTGAAAAATTCTTTGATATAATTGAATATATCCTTGTGGACTCTAATGCAGTTGGAACCTCGAATCTTAGCATATACTAATTATTTGTCTTTCCAATTTTACAAATTTTACAAATTTTCTAATCTACAACAAGAATTTGTAAATCAATTAAGTTTAGTTTAAGACAGAAAATAAAATATTTTCCCAAAGCATATAAACTTACATTCAGTCCATTATTTTTACTCAAGACGAACCAAAACCGCCAAATATATCTTTGCATTCAGGCCACACAGCAAAACCAGCCTTTGCCTTCCTCCAGACTCTTAACAGGCAAACTCTCGCTCTGAATCTTTGTTTATTGAGAGTTAAATCTGCATATTTCTCTAAAACCAAGACCCAGATTAAAGTTACTAAAATCTGTCACGTCAAGATGAAAACCAAAAGATCAGCCATATTGTGGCTGAAGAAATTACCCAGGAGAAAGTCTCCCAATTCCGTAAAATGTTATATAATATGACACAGTTTCCCACTGCCATTTCCACGCCAGACCTCCTTCCCAGCCACCACGAGAAAACAGGTCGAACTAAAAAGCTATGATTAACACGTTTTATGTCGGGGTCCTCATGAATATTATTATGGTGATTTTCTTGGGGGTGGGGGGAGGCTTTGATGTCAACCTGTGCAAGTTCCTGATTATTCTGCTCTCGGGAGGAAACGGAAGTGAAAATGCTTGTTTTTTTCTTTTCTAAGATTCTTTGTTTGAACTAGTGATTATTATTATATTATTATTATTATTATTATTATTATTATTATTATTATTATTATTATTATTATTATTATTATTATTATTAGAAGGAGGTAGAAACTCTCTTAAATTATCTTGTTAAAAAGAGTGGCTGCGTTGTTTGAGTTAACCTTATATTATTATTATTATTATTATTATTATTATTATTATTATTATTATTATTATTATTATTATTATTGGAAGTAAGTAGACACTGTCTTGAACGTGTAGCGTTAAAAAGAATGGCTGCGTCATTCGAGTTAATAATAATAATAATAATAATAATAATAATAATAATAATAATAATAATAATAATAATAATAATAATAATATGAAGTTGACTCGAATAATGCAGCCACTTTTTTAACAGGACATATTTAAGAGAGGTTCTGACTCGTTCTAATAATAATAATAATAATAATAATAATAATAATAATAATAATAATAATAATAATAATAATAATAATAATAATAATAATATCTTTCTAACAGGACATATTCAAGAGAGTTTCTACCTCCTTCTAATAATAATAATAATAATAATAATAATAATAATAATAATAATAATAATAATAATAATAATAATGGTTAGCCCCCGTCACTTGTTCAAGCAAAGAATCTTCGAGAAAAAAAATCAATATTTTCACCTCGTTCTTCCCCGAAAGCTGTACAATCAGCGACTTGCACAGGTTGACATCAAAGACTCCCCCAAGGAAATTCATCATAATAATATTCATGAGAACCTTGACATAAAGCGTGTTAATAATAACTCTTTATTTCGACTAGTCTCCTCGTGGGTTGGGGGGAATGGGGCTGTGGAAATGGTGCTGGGAAACTGTGTCACATTATACCACATTTTACGAAACTGGGAGACTTCCTCCTCAGCTCAAATATGGCTAAACTTTGGTTCTCATCTTGACATAACAGATTTTATTAACTTCATTTGTGTCTTGCTTTTAGAGGATTATATGAAGATTTAACTCCCGGTAAACAAAGATTTATTGCGAGAGTTTGCTCAATTTTTCTGGGAGAGTGGCTCTTTGCCTGTTGAAGTCTGGAGGAAGGCAAAGGGTGGTTTTGCTGTGTGACCTGAATGCAAAGATATATTTGGGAGTTTTGGTTCGCCTTTAACATAAGGATATATGGTGTGGAAAAATTTTCATTTTTGTCTTACACTAAACTTAACTGATTGTCAAATTCTTGCTAAAAATTATATGCAGATTTAACTCTCAGTAAACAGACTCATTGCTGGTGTTCGCTCAATGATTCTGGGAGAATGAGTGACTCGTTGCCTGTCAGAAATTGCAGGAAGGTAAAGGGTGGTTGTGCTGTGTGATTTGAATGTAAGGATATGTTTTGTAATTTTGGTTTGTCTTGAGTGAAAGAGAATGAAAAGACTCTCAAGAAGTACTTGGAAAAGTGTTTTATTTTTTATCTTACACAAATCTTAACTGATTTGCAATTTATGTTATCGATTAGATATCAAGATCTCCATTTGTAAAATATTATCCAGAGGGTGCTTACCTCACCATCTTTTTCTTTATTCTTCTCCGCTTATTTTTAGTTTTCTGTAAAAGAAAACTATCATGTCAGCTTTGTCTGTCCGTCCGCACTTTATTCTGTCCGCCCTCTGAGGAGGCTGGAGGGCTGCAAATTGGCATGTTGATCATCCACCCTCCAATCATCAAACATACTAAATTGCAGCCATCTAGCCTCAGCAGTTTTGATTGATTTAAGGTTAAAATTAGCCATAATCGTGCGTCTGGGAACGATATAGGATATGCCACCACCGGGCCGTGGTTAAACCGAGGCCGCCGAAAGATACAGTAGATCTGTTTTCGGTGGCCTTGATTATACGCTCTAGCGGCTGTACAGAAAACTCGATGGCACCGAAGAAACTTTGGCGAACTTTTTTACCTTGTTTAATTTTGCACGTGATGAAAGTGAGTGGGTCTGACCAATTCGGTTCTTTCTTTTAATTTACTCAAGGCTAGGAAATCTTTCTCTCTCTCTCTCTCTCTCTCTCTCTCTCTCTCTCTCTCTCTCTCCCTGTTCTTCACTGACTTTAAACCACTTCCTGTATCCGTCCCGCGATCTATTGTGAATCCTCATATTTCATTCTCATGAATTTAAATTTTTCATTTTCAAACCATACATCCTGGTTTGGTTTATTGCCCAAGCATGGGGAATATATCACGAGAAGTTTGTCAGGATATATTTCTCTCTCTCTCTCTCTCTCTCTCTCTCTCTCTCTCTCTCTCTCTCTCTCTCCTCTGAATTCGGTGCTTCTAGTATTAGTTCCAACTGTTGACCTGGGTTCTTCGTCAACATTGTCTGAATGTTCTCAAATACCAAGGCCCTATAAAGACTCTCTCTCTCTCTCTCTCTCTCTCTCTCTCTCTCTCTCTCTCTCTCTCTCTCTCTCTCTCTCTCTGTGATACTTAGTCCAAATGTCCACTAAAGCTGTCCTATGAAGCTGGTGAGTTACTCATCATTGGGGAAGGAACAATGGTAGGCATAATACCAGGAATGTTTTAATTAGGCCTATTATCTGGAATATCTCACCTATTTAGTCATATTTAGACATTTCAAATTATCGAATCACGTTTCACGTTTTAGATCTATAATTAGTTAATTACATCTTGACCAGAGGTATAATATTCTTGATTAGGATACCAAGATATTCTGATTTTTTTGGAATTTTCACTTTAGCTTTCTGTAAAAAGAAAACTATTGTGCCGGCTTTGTCTGTCCGTCCGCACTTTTTTCTGTCCGCACTTTTTCTGTCCGTCCTCAGATCTTAAAAGCTAATGAGGCTAGAGGGCTGCAAATTGGTATGTTGATCATCCACCCCCCAATCATCAAATCTACCAAATTGCAGCCCTCTAGCCTGAGTAGTTTTTATTTTATTTAAGGTTAAAGTTAGCCATAATCGTGCGTCTGGCAACGATATAGGACAGGCAACCACAGGGCCGTGGTTAAAGTTTCAAGGCCGCGGCTCATACAGCATAATATAGAGACCACCGAAAGATAGACCTATTTGCGGTGGCCTTGACTATACGCTGTACAGAAAAGTCGATTGCGCCGAAGAAACATAGGCGCATTTTTTACTTATTTATCTTATTGATAAACATATTAAGTCTATATTAAATATAGATACCCTATTTAGAAGGGAAAAATAGTATTAGGGATATAAACTTGATATGCAAGTTGGTATATACCTTTACATATAAACTAAAATATAATAATAATAATAATAATAATAATAATAATAATAATAATAATAATAATAATAATAATAATAGCAGATAGTTACTTATACGAATTTGTGTATGCATAAATTATCAATACATAAATTAATAATGAGAAAATGAAGATGTAATAAACATTAATAAATGCTTTTTACGATCGCCATAATGCACATACGGATGTTCATAAACATCAACAAACTCACACAGATACACACATACACACAGAGAGAGCACCAACACGCACATACACAAACATTGTTGAAGAGTGAGACGGAAAAAGAAGTATTATAAAGATTGCTCCAAAATTCTGGGAGATTGGTAAGAGGCTTACTTCCATTGGCAAAACAATGGTCGGCTCTCTCTCTCTCTCTCTCTCTCTCTCTCTCTCTCTCTCTCTCTCTCTCTCTCTCTCTCTCTCTCCAGAATTCAGTGCATCGACGAGGAAAATAGCCCCTCATAGGGGCTGCCGAAATTCTTCTGAGGAGAGCTACATGACCAATGGGTTTTTATGGTGTCTTTCTGTTCATGATTTTATATAATGTTTGTATATATGCGTGTGTATGTATGTGTACATGTATATGTATATATATGTGTATACATATAATATATACATATATATATATGCGAATTTACCTCCCACACTTGACTTATTTACATTCACTAATTATTAAACAACAGATATCGTTTAATATCGAGTTCCGTATCCTTAAAAATAACTGGCTCTCGATGTCAAAAATAAATGACAAGTTCGTTCGTAAGTAGGGGAGCATATGTATATATATATACACGTATGTATATATGTATATATATATATACATATATACCTATTGGAATATCTTATATATATATATATATATAAATATAACTATAAGTTTGTTCGTATATATATAGGATATATCTTGGAATATATATATAAATATAACTATATTTGTATAAGTATATATATATATATATATATATATATATATATATATATATATATATATATGTATATATACTGTATATATAGTATATACCTTTGGTGCTTAAGGATAAGTATAACTGACAAGTGATTCTACTGGTAGCTTTATCAAAAGTAATATCAAAAGAAACATCTATGTGTACTTTTGAATTTCCTTCTGTAATTTACGTCTAAGGTGAGAAGAACGAATGTGAAAGTGATAAGAAAAATATTCATTTATTCACGTGACATTAATTTATGCACATTTTTTGCCCAATTTTAAAAATTTCAGTTTGACTGCGTAAAAGCTAAAATCAAAAGGAATACTATGTGCAGGTGAAAGCCTCCAATTACTACCCTAATACTATTCTCCTTGCATTTTAATACATTTTTATCTATACATTAATTCATTAATTTAATTTTTTTTCTTTTTTGGAAAATAAGTGGGATCTCTTCTTCTTTATGGATAATAATAATAATAATAATTTCCCTTTACTTCCTCTTACTTTTGTATTTTATAAACATCCTGATGAACACCATAATATTCTTTGGAATAATAATAATAATTGAATTTCAAGTCAGTGGCCCCTTTGGTGGGCTTGTTCCATATGAATAGGGTTCATCTTCTGAATAATAATAATAATAATAATAATAATAATAATAATAATAATAATAATAATAATAATAATAATAATAATAATAATAATAATAATAATAATAATAATACTGAAGTGAATCGTTTCAAGGGAACAGAGACGGGGGAAAATTCGTCGCAAAATTAGTTCCAAGAGGGATTAGATCCAGTTATAAGGGATGAACTAGTTATTGGTGATACCTGGAAATGTGTTGAAAGGAAAATTCCGGAGAATTTATCATTTTCCAATGGAGGAAGATTTCAAGGCAGTGGGAAACTAATGAGACTTGGGCGTTATTTAGGGTGAAAAATAATATTCTGATGTATAACGGTTTTAAAATATCTTTTATCTTTGAGGGAAAAATGGTTTTAAGTATACAAAGAAACTAATGAGACATATATTATTTATATATATAAATATATATATATATATAACGGTTTATATATATATTTATCTATATAAATGGTTTTAAGTATATAAAGAGTAATATACATTATATAATATATATATATATATATATATATATATATATATATATATATATATATACATTATACATATAATGGTTAATAAAAATCAACAACTGTACAATGAATAATTATGATGATCATGACAAATTTTAAAATAATGATGTTGCAGACTGGCAAGCCTGTTCATTATTCTTCATTATAACCACACAACGAATTTCACCAGCTGGAAAACATTGCTGGAACGAAGCCAAAATTAATATTTCCATAATGATGACGAAAATTCAGGGTCATATCATAATACGATCTCCCATGACTGCTAATCTATATTGCGCATAATTAAGTAATTCCTCGCCTCTAAGTATGATGCGACATCGACAGTTAATGATATATATATACAGTATGTATATATATATATATATATATATATATATATATATATATATATATATATATATATATATATATATATATATATATATTTAACCTGTCATTTTATATATATAATATAATCCAACCTGGAAAAAACACCTTGGCATTCAAACCTCCAAATTGAAATCAGCCATATAGTCGATATCCTCCAATTTGCCCCCCACAAAAAAAAAAAAAAAAAATCAGTCTTCCAAATCAGGAACCATCACAAAACGACGAGAAAAAAGAAAAAAAAAAAAATCCGAGAAAAAGCGACTGTCAAAATGTCACTTTGGAGAAGGGAGAAAAAACCCACACGCTATTCCCGACGATCATTCCCATTCCGATAGCATTCCCATTCCAGGATGGATTTCTTGTCTTCGTTCCCGTGACACACACGGTTCAAGTCGACAGCAGGTGGAGGGGAGAGAGAGAGAGAGAGAGAGAGAGAGAGAGAGAGAGAGAGAGAGATGCTGAATGTCACTTACTGTTTATAACTTGTTCCCGAGAAACTCTCAGGGATTTTGTTGATGTCTAAATAAGTCTCAAGGAAAATATTTGCTATCTTGAATCAATTTATAGACATTTCCTTACGGTATTTTCTGATTTTTTCCTACATTCACTTATTTTATAGTTTTTAATTAGCTTTCTGTAAAAGAAAACTATTGTGCCGGCTTTGTCTGTCCGTCCGCACTTTTTCTGTCCGCACTTTTTCTGTCCGCCCTCAGATCTTAAAAACTACTGAGGAGGCTAGAGGGCTGCAAATTGGAATGTTGATCATCCACCCTCCAGTCATCAAACATACCAAATTGCAGCCCTCTAGCCTCAGTAGTTTTGATTTTATTGAAGGTTAAAGTTAGCCATAATCGTGCCTCTGGCAACGATATAGAACATGCCACCACCGGGTCGTCGTTAAAGTTTCATGGGCCACAGTTCATACAGCATTATACCGAGACCACCGGAAAGATAGATCTAATTTCGGTGGCCTTGATTATACGCCGTACAGAAAACTCCATTGCGCCGAAGAAACTTTGTCTAAGTTAATTTATTTTTGAGTTTTCTGGATAACTTTCATATGAATTTTTCATATATTTATATCGTAAAGAGATGAATTGAATTAAATATAGACTTTATGCCAAACGCCAAGCACTGGGACCTATGAGGTCATTCAGCGCTGAAACGGAAATTGAGAGTAAAAGGTTTGACAGGTGTAACAAGAGGAAATCCTCAAAGCAGTTGCACAATCAATCGATTGTTAGGAGAAGGTGGGGAGTAAAGTGGAAGAAAGGGAATATGAAAGGAGGTACAGTAAAAGGAACGAAAGGGTTTGCAGCTACGGGCCGAAGGAAGTCACGCTGTAAAGAACCTTAAGTAATGCCTACAGTACCCCGCATGAGGTGCACTGACGGTACTAACCCCCTACGGGATTCAGAAAGTGATGAATTGTGGGTTTGTCATAATTCTGTTATCGAACTCTTCCCCGTTTATCTGTATTTTATCAAGCATTTTCTCACTTCTCCATTCTTTCCTTATTCCTCTTTTCATTATCGCCCATTCTACTGTGTGAACTCGTACGAATGCGCATTCTTATCCTACTTTCTCCCAATTCCTTTCTTTCTAATTCTTTCCACAATATCTTTCTCTTCTCTCCGTGAAAGTGCATGTATTTCCATTCTTAAGAAACCTACTTTCTCACAGTTATTCTTTTCCATATTCTTTCTTCATCTTCGTTCTGTTCTTTGATTTGTGTCCGTGTACGCAATTTTATTCTTAATTCATTCTTTATTCTTCCCATTCTTACTTTATCCTCTCATTTTTACCTTACTCTTTGGTTCTTCTCATTCTTACTTTATTTTCATATCCTTCTCATTCTTACTTGATTCCCTCATTCTCCTCATTCTCCTCATTCTTCTCTTCCTTATTTTATTCCCTCATTCTTCTCTTTCTTGCTTGATTCTTTTATTCTTCTCATTCTTACTTTACTCTCATTCTCCTCATTCTTTCTTTATTCTCTCATTCTTCTCATTTTTACTTCATTCTCTCATCTTTCTCATTCTTACTTGATTCTCTCATTCTTCTCATTCTTACTTTATTCCCCCATTCTTCTCTTTCTTACTTGATTCTCACACTCTTCTCATTCTTACTTGATTCTCTCATTCTTATCATTCCTTCCTTATCCTCTCATTCTCCTCATTCTTACTTTATTCTCTTATTCTTCTTGTCATTCTTACTTGATTCCCTCATTCTTCTCATTCTTACTTTATTCTCCCATTCTTCTCATTCTTATTTTATTTTCTCATTCTTCTCATTCTTACGTTTTTCCCTCATTCTTCTCTTTCTTACTCGATTCTCTCATTCTTCTCATTCCTTCTTTATCCTCTCATTCTTCTCATTCTTACTTGATTCCCTCATACTTCTCTTCAAGTGAACCTATTCCCAGGCGCCTTCTTCAGGAGCGGCGTCAAACCCGAAGCAGTAATTGGCGCCAAGTCAGCTCAGATTACCTCCGGGGACGCCGCCCCCCTTTGTCTGTCTGTCTGTCTGTCTGTCTGTGTGTCTGTAGCGACTTGTGGAACCAAAGGGCGCCTCCCTCCCTAGGGGAAGGATGAGTATCTGAAGACACAGTTAACCGAATGGAGGTCAGGAGAAGGAATTGTTTGTCGTGTCTTGGGAAAAAATGGATGGAAGGAATTTAATATTCATTTATTCATTTATTTTTTTCTCTTTTAATAAGTGGGATCTCCTCTTTCTGTATTTCCTCTTACCTCCTCTTACTTCTTCCTTATGAACACCTTAATATTCTTTGGAAGCTTCTTGAATTTCAGGTCAGTGGCCCCTTTGGTGGGCTTGTTCCATACGAATAGGGTTCATCATCTTCTGAATAATAATAATAATAATAATAATAATAATAATAATAATAATAATAATAATAATAATAATAATAATAATAATAATAATAATAATAACTATTATTATTTTTAATATTATTATTATTATTGTTGTTGTTGTTTTGATAATAATAATAATAATAATAATAATAATAATAATAATAATAATAATAATAATAATAATAATAATAATAATAATAATAATAATAATAATAATGTCAGTAGTTTCTGCATAGTTTTTACTGACACTAAAGGTTCCATAATAATAATAATAATAATAATAATAATAATAATAATAATAATAATAATAATAATAATAATAATAATAATAATAATAATAATAATAATTTCTTCATAGCTTTTACGTACACTGAAGGTTCCATGAAACAGGAGACTCTTGATCGCAATTTCTCCGAAAGTACAAAAAAAAAAAACAAAAAACTGTCGTCCTTTTTCTTCTTTTCTGAGGAGTTTTTTCTCCTCGAGAGTAAAAAAGCATCCATCACTTTCTTTACACAGCCAAGATAGCGTCCGTCAAGCACTCAATTTTTTTTCTATTTTTTTATTTTTTTTTTTTTTCGAGTTGGAGTTTGAGTCCCAGAAAAATAAAAAAAGATTTTTATTTTTTTCGTTGTGGTTCTAAGCAAAGAATATTTAAGATTCCTTCAA
>NC_089747.1:38945820-38960820 GCF_040412425.1 Macrobrachium rosenbergii | reverse complement strand
ATAAACATATCGTTTAAATTTAATTAGCCATTATAAATATATCATTTAAATTTACTTAGCCATTGCAAATACATTCGTTTCTTCACTTACAGTAGCCATTATAAATACATTCGCTTAAGAGTCCAAACATTGACACAAAATTTCTCTCGCTGATTCAGCAGGAATTAATCGCAGAATAAATCCCCGGTGTTTTTATCAAGCAAAGCATAAAAGGGGCTGCAGTGTGCAAGAGAATAATGCAATATATTGCACCCAATATTTTCACCTGGTGTGGAATGAAGAGAGAAATGTTCCTTGTATATTCGGAGCGAGGAAGCATTCTACCAGCGTCCTCCTTTATTCAAGGCGTAATTCACGCTGCCTCTCGCGGTTCAGCAAGTGTTGAGAGAGAGAGAGAGAGAGAGAGAGAGAGAGAGAGAGAGAGAGAGAGAGAGAGAGAGAGAGAGGGAATAGGGGCTGGGTTTAGGTAGTATACAATTAACTTTTAGGTCAAATGATTGATTTTTAGTCAGGTTAGGATTTCTGATAAAATTCTCTCTCTCTCTCTCTCTCTCTCTCTCTCTCCTCTATATATCTCTGTATACACTCTTATAATCTTATTATTATTATTATTATTATTATTATTATTATTATTATTATTATTATTATTATTATTATTATTATTATTATTCAGAGGATGAACTGTTCATTTGGAACAACCCCACCAAAGGGGCCACTGACTTGAAATTATTATTATTATTATTATTATTATTATTATTATTATTATTATTATTATTATTATTATTCAGAAGATGAAGAACCCCATTCATATGGAACAAGCCCACCAAAGGGGCCACTGGCTTGAAATTCAACCTTCCAAAGAATATTATTATTATTATTATTATTATTATTATTATTATTATTATTATTATTATTATTATTATTCAGAAGATGAAGAACCCCATTCATATGGAACAAGCCCACCAAAGGGGCCACTGGCTTGAAATTCAACCTTCCAAAGAATATCATGATGTTCATTAGAGAGAAGTAACAGAAGGTAAAGGGAAATACAGAAAGAAGGAGATCACTTAAGAGAAAACAAAAATGAGCTATTAAATGAATGAATAAACAGAACAGAATATTAGTAAATTACTGAAATACAGGGAGAATGGTATCAGGGCAACAATGCGTCGCATCCTCGCTTGAACTTCTGAAGAAGTTCCAAAACATTCCTCCCCTTTTTTACCCTCTCTCTCTCTCTCTCTCTCTCACCTCACCTCATTCTCGCCCTGGGGAACCCCTTCAAACCATCTCCCTAATCAACCCTAATATCGTCGAGGGAAAATGGAGAAAGAAAATTCCTGTTTGCCTTCCAGGGAGAAAAGTGGGGGGGGGAAAGATCTGGGGATTAATTTGCTCAGACACGACACCAATTAGTGTTATGATGATGGACGCCCTAAAGATGACGGTGCCTAGGGAGAAATGAGTCCCTTAGGGGAATCAGGGAACGATGCTGGTGGGGGAATTTCACGCTTTGTTTTGGGGAGATTATGATGGCCGTTTGTGTATTGGGTGATGCTGTCTGGTACAGTGATTAAAAAGGGATTGATTTGTCAGGAATATACATACATATATTTATACGTGCATACATATAAATTCACACATACACATATACATATATATACATATACAGAATCATCAATGAAGTATATATTTATAACATCTCAATGGTTCCCCATTGTCATAAGTATAACCAGGCGTAATTCTTCTATATGATCTAGAAACATTAAACCTCTATATTTACAACTCAAAAAAAAAATCTGTCTCTCCCCAAACCCATAAAAATTCTACTGAACATTTGAAGGAATATTGAATATTCTTTGCATAGAACCACAACGAAAAAATATAAGAAATAGTTTTTTTTTTATTTTTCTGGGACTCAAGCTCCAACTCAAAAAAAAAAAAAAATAGAAAAAATTGCTTGACGGACTCTATCTTGCTTGTGTAAAGAAAGTGATGGATGCTTTTTTTCTCTGGAGGAGAAACAATTCCTCAAAAAAGGAGAAAAAAGAAGATAGTTTTTTTTTTCTTTTTACTTTAGGAGAAATTGCGATCAATAGTCTTCTCTTTCAGGGAACCTTCAGTGTCCGTAAAAGCTTCTAGGCGGAAACCATTATTATTATTATTATTATTATTATTATTATTATTATTATTATTATTATTATTATTATTATTATTATTATTATTCTTTTGCATAAAGAGGAAAATGCCAGTCATTTTTCTTCTTCTTCTTCTTCTTCTTCTTCTTCTTCTTCTTCTTCTTCTTCTTCTTCTTCTTCTTCTTCTTCTTTCTTATTATTATTATTATTATTATTATTATTATTATTATTATTATTATTATTATTATTATTATTATTCAGAAGATAATGATCCCTATTCATATGGAACAAGCCCACCAAAAGTGGCCACTGACCTGAAATTCAAGAAGCTTCCAAAAATATTAAGGTGTTCATAAGGAAGAAGTAAGAGGAGGTAAGAGGAAATACAGAAAGAAGAAATCCCACTTATTAAAAAAAGAAAAAATAAATGAATAAATGAATAAATAGACATTAAATTCCTTCCATCTTTTTTTCCCAAGACACGACAAAGAATTCCTTCTCTGACCTCCATTCGGTTAACTGTGTCCTTAGATACACGTCCTTCCCCTAGGGAGGGAGGGAGGAGCCCTTTGGTTCCACAAGGCGATACAGACAGACACACACACACACACAGACACGACAGACAGACAGACAGACAAAGGGCGGCGTCTCCCCGGAGGTAATCTGAGCTGACTTGGCGCCAATTACTTCTTCGGGTTTGACGCCGCTCCTGAAGAAGGCGCCTGGGAATAGGTTCACTTGAAGAGAAGAATGAGAGAATAAAGTTAGAATGAGAAGAATCAAAGAGTAAGGTATGAATGAGAAGAATGGGGGAATAAAGTAAGAATGAGCAGAATGAGAGAATCAATTAAGAATGAGAAGAATGAGAGAATGAAGTGAGAAAGAAAAGAATGAGAGAATCAAGTAGGAATGAGCAGAATGAGAGAATCAAGTAAGAATGAGAGAATGAGAGAATCAAGAAGAATGACTCAAGTAAGAATGAGGAGAATGAGGGAATGAAGTAAGAATGAGAAGAATGAGAGAATCAAGTAAGAATGAGAAGAATGAGAGAATAAAGTAAGAATGAGAAGAATGAAAGAATGAAGTAAGAATGAGAAGAATGAGAGAATCAAGTAAGAATGAAAAGAGTGGGAGAATCAAGTAAGAAAGAGAAAAATAAGAGAATAAAGTAAGAATGAGAAGAATGAAAGAATAAAGTAAGAATGAGAAGAATAAGAGAATCAAGTAAGAATGAGAAGAATGAGAGAATAAAGTAAGAATGAGAAGAATAAGAGAATCAAGTAAGAATGAGAAGAATGAGAGAATAAAGTAAGAAAGAGACGAATAAGAGAATCAAGTAAGAATGAGAAGAATGAGAGAATCAAGTAAGAATGAGAAGAATGAGAGAATAAAGTAAGAATGAGAAGAATAAAGAATCAAGTAAGAATAAAATTGAGTACACAGACACAAATCAAAGAACAGAACGAAGATGAAGAAAGAATATGGAAAAAAATAACTGTGAGAAAGTAGGTTTCTAAAGAATGCAAATACGTACACTTTCACGGAGAGAAGAGAAAGATATTGTGGAAAGAATTAGAAAGAAAGGAATTGGGAGAAAGTAAGATAAGAATGCGCATTCGTACGAGTTCACACAGTAGAATGGGAGATAATGAAAAGAGGAATAAGGAAGGAATGGAGAAGTGAGAAAATGCTTTAAGTATCCACGTATTTATATAGAGAAAAAGTAGTATAAAAATGGTAATATAGGACGAACGGATAAACGAAAGAAACTTAAATAAAATACAGATAAACGGGAGAAAATTGGATAACAGAGTGATGACAATCCCACAATTCATCTCTTGTTAAAATTTTACCAAATTGCTCATGAGAAAAATATATGAAATTTAAATTAAAATTATATACACAGACTCTCTTTTTGTTATTGCAGTATTCCTACCAAAACAAAACTCTAAAATAAATAAATATAGAAAAATAAATCAGTAATTGCTACTAGAAATGGCTAATAACTCATAAAAGGACAGTAAATCCTTTCCTTGAGTCCAATGTCTTGTTTAGACATCATCAAAATCTGTAGGAGTTTCTGTGACAAGATATGAAAAAATAAGTGACATCCAGCAACTCTCTCTCTCTCTCTCTCTCTCTCTCTCTCTCTCTCTCTCTCTCTCTCTCTCTCTCTCTCTCCTCCACCTGCTCTCGACGGACGGAAGCCGTGTGTGTGTGTGTGTGTCACGGGAACGAAGGGAAGCAATCCATCCTGGAATGGGAATGCTATCGGAATGGGAATGATCGTCGGGAATCGCGTGTGTGTGTGTGGGAAGGAAAGGTGGTTTTTCCTTTCTCTCCCCAAAGTGACATTTTGACAGTCGCTTTTTCTCGGAGTTTTTTTCTTTCTTGTCTTGTCGTCTTGTGATGGTTCCTGATTTGGAAGTCTGAGTTTTTTTGGCGGGGTTGCAAAATGGAGGATATCGATTATATGGTTGATTTCAATTTAGAGATTTGAATGCCAAGGGTTTTTTTTCCACTTGAATATAAAAAGTTATAGATTGAAAGATAGGGATATATATATATATATATATATATATATATATATATATATATATATATATATATATATATATATATATATATATATATATATATATAATCCCCTTTCTCTCTCAGCCCTTTCTCGCTCTCGCTCTTCCTCGAAAAAGAAAGAATGGTCGACAATTATTCCTAACGATCCCATATCACTGTTATTACCTCCATTTGCCGTCGTCGGTGATTATCATTTCTCTCTACTTTATTTCTCCTTCCCCTCTCCATTTTTGCCCTCTATAAAAACAGAGATTATTTTGATTCATTTCTGTTCCTTCTTTCCGTCTGGTGTCGGCTCTGGTCTCGATTTTCGTCTGCTGAATAATAATAATAATAATAATAATAATAATAATAATAATAATAATAATAATAATAATAATAATAATAATAATAATAATAACATATTTATCATATTTGTCTTCTTATCTTACCTCAAAAATTATTTTTTTTTTTTTTTGTGAAGATATAAAAATAAAATAGATTAGAATTTTCATAATTTTTCTAATCTCTTCTTTTAGGAAGCATCCTATCTCATCCTTCAGGCCAAACTATTCCTCCTTTGTTTCTTCTTCCTTCTCAGTCCTGGGCTAGACATGGGTACCAGGATAAGAGTATCACTGACATATATATATATATATATATATATATATATATATATATATATATATATATATATATATATATATATATATATATATATATATATAAATATATATAAAAAGCCATACATACGGTTCCATAAACACGCGCAAATATAAGAGTTAAACCATGCATACATACACACACACAAACACATGTATGCATGACAGCAAAAACATGCACAAACACACACAAACACTCGCATGCACAAGCAGGAAAGCAAGCATAAAAAAAGCACAAAAAAATAGACTCAAATACATTCGACCATAAAGAACAGTTGAACTCCATCGACCAGAAAGATATTCTCATTTATATGTTTTCGAAAATTTATAATAAAAATAAAAATTGCCGTGAACTCTCCCATACCACTATTTTTGATTACGTGTTTGACAAACATTTGGGGGAAAAAATGGGATTTCGCTTTTTGAAGCCTAAATGCTCGTACAGATCATTTGCATGCAAGTGATTTCACGCAGAGATCAGTGTCATCATTCTTGCAGTTTTTGCTTTTGCCATTTCTACACTGGTTGTGCTTCAAGGCAATAACAGAATAATAGCAACAAGCAATAATAATAATAATAATAATAATAATAATAATAATAATAATAATAATAATAATAATAATAATAATAAGAAAACTAGGATCAGGTATACTCCTTAATTACCTGTTGATGTTGCATTGTACTTAGAGGAGAGGATTATTACTTTAATTATGCGCGATGCAAATCATCATTCATGGGAGATCATTATGACATGACCATGAATTTCCGTCATCGTTATGAAAATATAAATATTAATATTTTTGCTTCGTTTCATCAAAGTTTCCCCGTTGGTAAAATTTGTTTGCCTCGTTATAATGAGGAATAATGAACAGGTCTGTGATCATAATCATCATAATTATTCATTATACAGTTATTGATTTTTATTACCATTATATTCACGTTCTTACACACACACACACACATATATATATATATATATATATATATATATATATATATATATATATATATATATATATATATATATATATATATATATATATATATATATATATATATATATATATATATATATATATATATATATATATATACATATATATATATATATATATATATATATATATATATATATATATATATATATATATATATATATATATATATATATAAAAACTATGAAACATTTTCTGTTAAAAGAGAATTCCATCAAATATAACGAGCCCATAAAAATGCCAAAATGTAGAAAGTAAAAGCTATATTTCAGAGACCAAACTGTCTCTCTCCTCAGGCAAATAGTGAATGAGAAAAGTCACAGAAAAGTGGTATTTATATTAGAAGGTCCATAGGTGCGCCGTTACGTCACTCCAGTTGCCAGTTTCTCTTTAATCTTCTTTAATTGCTGGTTGGAGGAAGATTTTATCCATAATATTTGAATCCCAGGCGCCTCATGAAAGGTTCATCGTATTTCTTTGTTTAATCAAGGCTGATTCCACCTACTGGTTTTTGAATCGACAATTACTGCTATAAATTATACGAGACAAATTCCAGTTTATTCTGCAATTATGGTTTTTTTACGTGGTTAAAAATAGCTGAGTTCAGTTGCCCGTACCTAACTGGACTTTTATGCAGTATTAATCTCTGGGAGAGTGATTTGGCTGTAAAACCGATATAAGATTGGTCACAATCGAGGCTAAATCCCTGAATAACGTCCAACAAAATCCAGTCCCCAAAGACACAGGAGTTCACGAAATTCCTTGCCTTGACTGTGACCAATCTTATATCGGTTTTACAGGCAAATCACTTCCCAAGAGTTTAGGTTAGGTTATAATATCTATTACTCTTTGCATACTTCAAGTATTTTTTTCACTCGAAGATAAAAGCTATTGTAAGACCTTGATACATTAGAATATTATTTTTCACCCTAAATAACGCCTCCTCTCATTAGTTTCCCAATGCCTTGAAACCTTCCTCCATCGGAAAATGATAAATTCTCCAGACTTTTTCTTTCAACACATTTCCAGGTATTACCGATAACTAATTCATCCCTTATAACTGGATCTAATCTCCTCTTGGAGTTGATTTTTCGCCGTCTCTGTTTCCACGAAACGATTCATTTCAGTACTGTACTGTTATTATTATTATTATTATTATTATTATTATTATTATTATTATTATTATTATTATTATTATTATTATTATTATTATTCAGAAGATGAAACCTATTCATATGGAACAAGCCCATCATAGACTTGATTATTATTATTATTATTATTATTATTATTATTATTATTATTATTCAGAAGATGAAACCTATTCATATGGAACAAGCCCACCAAAGGGGTCATAGACTTGAAATTCAAGCTTCCACAGAATATCTTATTATTATTATTATTATTATTATTATTATTATTATTATTATTATTATTATTATTATTATTATTATTATTATTATTATTATTATTATTCAGAAGATGGGTAGTAATGCATTGCACCTTCGCTTCAAAGATGAAATTGAAGGCTTACACCTACACATAATGTTCCTTTTGATTTTGCCTTTGATACAATCAAACTGAAATAAAGAAATTGGACGAATTAGGAGTCTATAAATGTTATATAGATAGATTTTGATTTTTTTTTAGTTTTTAATCATAGTCACATTGGTTCTTCTCACCTTACACATAAAAATAGAAGAAAATTTAAAGAAATATAAATATATATATGTGTGTGTGCATACATATAGTTACACATACATATAATGCACTCTAAAGCCAAATGTGTGTTTGTAATATACCAAAGCGTCTACGTATTTTTATTATACATATGAATACAATAATCATCATGGAGATTTTTTATGGTAAATTCCGTCAGTATAATGCATTTCATTTATTGAATTAACTCTTTTAATTCTATCTTTACTTACTTTTTTTATCGTGAAATTCAATTTTTTCATTATTTTTTTCACAATATCATTATAAAATGTGTCATAACTCTTGCTATTGAAGATAGGCACTGGAAAGTTGAAATGCATCACTACAATGAATAGAGCCATCATACCACTTTTGCTTCATAAATCACCTTTACAAAACTCTCACCCCACACGGTGCACTGTAGGCATTACTTGAGGTTTTTCCAGCTGACTTTCCACCTTCGCTAACAAATGTTTCCGCGTGCAATTGCAAGAGGTTTTCCCCCTGTTACACCTTGCGAACCTTCTTACTGTCAATTTCCTTTCCAGCGTTGATTGATCTCATAGGTCCCAGTTTAGCTTGGCCTACGGCCGAAATTCTATATTCCTTCCTCCTTCTCAGGTAATCGATTATATAATTCCGGATTTGGAAATAGGACGGGGAGATAATTATCATGAATATTTGAGAAATATTACATTTTTTTTTTTATAACATATTGGAAATATCGAATGCTCAAAAATAATGCTGAATTATATTACCATTTTAGGTTATTTGGATTCAAATTACTTTTGCTTTTCATAAAATATATTTCAAAAATAATTTATATTTTTTAAAATTCCAGATTGGAAAATATAGAAAGATAAAAACAATTCTAATTAATAAATAACCTTTCTGAATATTATGATTAAAATTACTTTTGTTTTTTACCAGAAATGTTTCATATTTTTTTTAAAAAATACCAGATTGGAAAATATAGAAAGACAAAAACAATGCTAATTTATATTAACATTTTAGGTTATCTGGATTAAAATTACTTTTGCTTTTTGTAAAATATATTCAGAAATATTTCACACGCTTTTTTGCAATACTAGATAGGAAAATATACAACGCTCATCAAATAATGCGAATTTATATACTACCAATTTGGATGTTCTGATTACAATTACCTTTTTGCTTTTTACGAAAATGTAAAAAATGGATAAAATTACCATATACGTTTCAACATTCTTTTCCATTTCCACTTAGCCCATAAAGTCCAAAATTGTAAAAAAAAAAAAAAAACAGTTTTTTCTGCTATATATTTACATCTGATAACGGCAAAACATCCAGTCATTGGTTTCATTAGCAATAACTGAGAGCAAATTATCCCTGTATCACAATGAGTTACTGATAATCAATTAGAGTTCTGCTGATTGCATTAGCGGGAAATTCGAAATGGAATTTTGCACTTTCTCTCTCTCTCTCTCTCTCTCTCTCTCTCTCTCTCTCTCTCTCTCTCTCTCTCTCTCTCTCTCTCTCTCTCTCTCTGGAAACTTCAATTGAAACTCATCAATAATAATAATAATAATAATAATAATAATAATATTATTATTATTAATAATAATAATATTACTATTATTATTATTATTATTATTATTATTATTATTATTATTATTATTATTATTATTATTTTGATAATAATAATAATAATAATAATAATAATAATAATAATAATAATAATAATAATAATAATAATAATAATAACAGCTCTCAGAACAATCACACGTCAAAAACACAGGAAAGTCCGAAAATTTTTCAATTCTATTATTTTTTTGATCTCACGAAGTATTACGAAAAGCTCGAAGAGTTTCAAAGACTCTCCTGCGTGGCTGAGAGAGGACCAGAACAGGTGGTCTTTTGTGACCTGTGATTTTTAGTTTTCTGTAATAGAAAACTATTGTGCCGGCTTTGTCTGTCCGTCCTTTCTGTTTCTGTCCGTACTTTTTCTGTCCGCGCTTTATTCTGTCCGCACTTTTTCTGTGCGTACTTTTTCTGTCCGCACTTTTCTGTCCGCATTTTTCTGTACGCATTTTTGCTGTCCGCACTTTTTCTGTGCGTACTTTTACAGTCCGCACTTTTTCTGTCCGTACTTTTCTGTCCGTGCTTTTTCTGTCCGCACTTTATTCTATCCGCACTTTTTCTGTCTGCAATTTATTGTATCCGCACTTTTTCTATCCGCACTTTATTCTGTCCGAACTTTTTTCTATCCGCACCTTTTCTGTCCGCACTTTTTCTATCCGTACTTTTTCTGTCCGCACTTTATTCCGTCCGCACTTTTTCTGTCCGCACTTTTTCTGTCCGAACTTTTTTCTGTCCGTACTTTTTCTATCCGCACTTTATTCCGTCCGACTTTTTCTGTCCGCACTTTTTCTGTCCGCACTTTTTTCTGTCCGTACTTTTTCTGTCCGCACTTTATTCCGTCCGCACTTTTTTCTGTCCGCACTTTTTCTGTCCGCACTTTTTCTGTCCGTACTTTTTCTGTCCGCACTTTATTCCGTCCGCACTTTTTTCTGTCCGCACTTTTTCTGTCCGCACTTTTTTCTGTCCGTACTTTTTCTGTCAGCACTTTTCTATCCGCCCTCAGATCTTAAAAACTGCTGAGGCTAGAGGGCTGCAAATTGGTATGTTGATCATCCACCCTCCAATCATCAAACATGCCAAATTGCAGCCCTCTAGCCTCCTCAGTAGTTTTTATTTTATTGAAGATTAAAGTTAGCCATAATCGTGCTTCTGGCAACGATACAGGACAGGCCACCACCAGGCCGTGATTAAAGTTTCATGGGCCGCGGCTCCTACAGTATTATAACGAGACCACCTAAAGATAGATCTATTTTCGGTGACCTTGATTATACGCTGTAGCGGCAGTACAGAAAACTCGATCGCGCCAAAGAAACTTTGGCGCATATTTTACTTGATGTTTTTTTTTTTTAATTTTTTTTTTTAGTTTTTTGCTTTTGTTGATATTTGCTTTTAATTTCATTTAGATTATTTGTTTTTTAATTTCTCTGTCTACTGGAAATATTTTTTCTCTAAAAGTAATTAATGAGAGAGAGAGAGAGAGAGAGAGAGAGAGAGAGAGAGAGAGAGAGAGAGAGGAGGATATGTATGTAATTTGAAGCCCTCTGGAGGGAGTGAGAGATAACATGCATATTCTTTGGAAGAACATGTATATACTCTCTCCCTCTCTCTCTCTCTCTCTCTCTCTCTCTCTCTCTCTCTCTCTCTCTCTCTCTCTCTCTCCACCACCAGCAAGCTCGAAACTGGAATAGCCCATCGGAAAATGAGCCGAGAAACTAATCAGAAGTTCCAGAAAATAACAGGGGGGAAAGTTAGCCACATTCAGACATCAAAGTGGGGGGAAAATAGCCACCAGTTACCTCTTTTTCACTTTCGGTGGGGGGATCATCGTATGTTTGCGCCAAAGAATGGCGGGAAATGGCGGCAGTTCTAGTTTCATTATGAATGTCATTCTTTATAATAATAATAATAATAATAATAATAATAATAATAATAATAATAATAATAATAATAATAATGATTATTATTATTGTTGCATGAGTCTTGAAATGGGAGGTAAAGATGTGTTTTATCTAAAAATGAGATTCTCGTATACAATTCCATGAGAATTTGTAAGAATCTCTCTGCGTAATTGTACTTTTTATATGAATTTGTCTGTGTAATTACATTACTGATAATAATAATAATGATAATAATAATAATAATAATAATAATAATTTTAATTATTATAATAATTATTATTATTATTATTATTATTATTATTATTATTATTATTATTATTATTATTATTATTACTGAAAAATTCCAGATATTCTCGGTTTCAGAACGAGTTCTAAAGATATTCCAATCGTCGATAAATTCTCTCAACTCAAAGAATATTTCTTGCCCATTCTCAAACCCCCAATCTTTCGTTCCTTTTACTGTGCCTCCGTTCATATTCTCTTTCTTCCATCTGACTCTCCTCAGCCCTCTCTTAACAATTGGTCCATAGTGCAATTGTGGTTTTCCGCCTGTTACACCTCTCTCTCTCTCTCTCTCTCTCTCTCTCTCTCTCTCTCTCTCTCTCTCTCTCTCTCTCTCTCTCCTGCGCATTTTCAATCCTCTCTGAATCTGCCTCACCAGATAAAACGAAAACCTAACCCATTGTCGGAACATCGCCCGCTCTTTCTCGTTGCACATAACGAGAACTCAATGAGGAACCATATTTTTTTTAACACGGATCCATTCAGGCGTCGGGATGTTTACAAATGGACGGAGATAAGGCGCCGATTCCCATAATGCAACGCGAGATTTCGTATATGATCGTTCCTTTCGGTTTGGAAGGCTAGAGTTTTCACAGCGATTCGATTTTTTTTTTTTTATTTCTGTTGTAGTGGTGGAGATATATTGCAGTTGTTTGCGTTATTTATTCTCTCACATATCAGCAGGGTTTGGTCCTGGGCGTAATGGGGTACTGGTAGTGTGGATAACATTTGGTTGAAGCATTGTACAATATATATATATATCAATATATATATATATATATATATATATATATATATATATATATATATATATATATATATATATATATATATATATATATATATATATATATATATATATATATATATATATATATATATATATATATATATATATATATATATATATACACACACATATACACACACATATATATATATATATATATACATATATACGATTATACATATACATATATATATATATATATATATATATATATATATATATATATATATATATATATATATATATATATATATATATATATACTTAAACATATATATATATATATATATATATATATATATATATATATATATATATATATATATAACACAATGAAATAATGGACAAATAGATTGAATGAAAAACAACTAAAAAAATGCGCTGAAGTTCCGTCGCGCGCAGTCGAGTTTTCTGTACAGCGTATAATCAAGGCCACCGAAAATAGATCTATCTTTCGGTGGTCTCAGTATAATGCTGTATGAGCCGCGGCCCTTGAATCATTAAGCACGGCCCTGTGGTGGCCTGTCCTATATCGTTGCCAGATGCACGATTATGACTAATTTAAACCTTAAATAAATTAAATACTTCTGAGGAGGCTAGAGGGCTGCAATTTGGTCGGTTTCATGATTGGAGGGTGGATGATCCACATACCAATTTGCAGCCCTCTAGCCTCAGTAGTTTTTAAGGTCTGAGGGCGGACAGAAAAAGTGCGGACGGACAGACAAAGCCGGCACAATAGTTTTCTTTTACAGAAAACTAAAAACAATTTATGGTCCGTTTTCGCAGTGGAATCTTTGAGATGTTATCGAAAACCGTTTTACGATATATAGATTAAAACTGAGAATTGTTTTCATATTTATTTAAAATTCAGCCTTGAAAACATTAAAAATAAAACAATAATCATTTCGAAGATTCAACACATCACGGTATGGTCATTTTTTCGCAATGGGATGTGACAAATATTTTCCAAAAACCTTTTAACCATAAAGTAAAAAAATATAAATATATATATATATATATATATATATATATATATATATATATATATATATATATATATATATATATATATATATATATATATAATATATATAATTCATTACGAAAACAGATTAAAAAAAAAAATAGATACCTTGAAGATTCTATCCATCAAAAGTCTTCCATTTAAAAAAATATATATATATATATATATATATATATATATATATATATATATATATATATATATATATATATATATATATATATATATATATAATTTTCAAAATTCAACCCATCAGACAAGTACGATCACTTTTCCCAATGGAAGCTTTTCAAACCTTTTCAAACGTTTTTCGAAAAACTGGGACCTCGTTCTGGGTATTATACTCTGTTATGCCCCGGAGTTTCAATCCCCCCTAATGGCTGACTGGCCCTCTGTAAACATAATCTCCATTGGACGAACGAGTTATGTGTCCATGAATGGGGAATCGTGTGTGTCTGTTCATTTCGAACAAGCATTGGCGGTTCAATTTGTGGCCCTGGTTTGAATGCTCCGGGGCATCTGGACACTGAAATCTGTCTTTTTTTGTCTGTATGTCAGTCTGTCCATTCCTCTGTCTGTTAATTTGTCTGTTATCTGTCTGTATGTCAGCCTATCCATTCTAGTGTCTGTTCTCCAATTATAAAGTTATTATGATTTATGAACATTATTCTGTAAAGATGGAATGGAGGTAAAGTAAAAGGCTAAGAAGGAATAATAATAATAATAATAATAATAATAATAATAATAATAATAATAATAATAATAATAATAATAATAATAATGCTATCGTCAAAATAATTCAATATATTCTAATAAACTTTCACAAAGACATTATCATAGATTTTTAACTTTCATCGAATATTAGGAGAAAATAATAAGAAGAATAATAATAATAATAATAAGAATAATAATAATAATAATAATAATAATAAATGTTGATGAATAATCAAAATTTTTAACTTTCATAAAATTTAAAATGATATTTTGAGCATAATAAAATAATAATAACTAACATAATAATAATAAAAATAATAATAATAATAATAACATAATAATAATAATAAAAATTTTGATAAGAATAATCAATTTAATACATAATATTTAAAATGGTATTCTGAGAATAATAATAATAATAATAATAATAATAAAATGCGAGACCTATTCTCCAACCCCTGCTCTCTTAACGTTGCTAACTTTCCCTGTTATCCTGAACAACTTCTGATTACCTCTCCCCTCTATTAGGCTAATCCAATTTTGCCTTTTTGGGTAGAGAGAGAGAGAGAGAGAGAGAGAGAGAGAGAGAGAGAGAGAGAGAGAGAGAGAGAGAGAGAGAGAGATTT